>NC_056751.1:781291710-781589210 GCF_019279795.1 Protopterus annectens | reverse complement strand
TTTTCTGACTTCATTCCTCAATGATTTTCCAATGATTTTCCAGAAAAGCTAAATTTTATGAGGAACAGACCAAAAGTATGAGGGAAAAATCTGGACATTATATGAAAATCTGGACAGTTGAGAGGTATGCACAGCAGATGTATGATACACAAAACCAAGATCATTAGATCACAGATGACATTTGGTCCCTAAGTGTCCAGCTGTCATCTATAACCACACCAAGATTTATTCTCAATTGTCTACTTATCAGCCTTATAAATATTAGCTGGATTTAAGACTGGACTATTTGAGTCCCCTTAAGCGGGGCCAGGTTTAAGTGAAATGGCACCCTAGGTGAAGAGGCCCACAGCATTCCCTCCTCCATTTCCCACTGCCCCTCCACGAACATCACCCAGTGCCCTCATATGTCCCCCATCCTGCCCTATCCACACCAACCAGATTACTTTCTTTCTTTCTTTCTTTTCTCACAGTATGCTTTACTCTTTATTTTTTCTTGCATTCACGCATGATATGCATCCTAACTAGGCAAGACTGTAGCCTGATAATTATGAAAAATAAAAACTGCATTAAGCTGGGGGTCTGGGGGTCCTAGCAGCCCCTAAAAGCAATACGAGTCCTAGATGCTCTGAGGTACATTATGGAGTTTTTTAAAGCAATATTTTCATCCAATGATGTCCTAAACAAAAATCCTGATTAAGTAAAGAAATTTAGTTTTGCTCTTCAACTTTGTTTTTTTTTTCCCCGTATCCTTTTATTTCACCCCAAATAACCTAGACAATGCTGTAATAACTGTGGGTAAATAACTGCATTAAGCTAGGGAGCTGGGAACCACTAGACCACTAAACTCCATGGGGTTTTAGATGCTCATAAGTAGTTTTTTAACAACCTCTTTTTGTCCAGTGATAACCTGAACAAAAATCATGATTAATTAAAGAAATTCAGTGTTACTTTTTCAAGTTTGCTTTTACCTGCATCCTTTTAACCGACCCTAATTGATCAAGATCACATTGTTATAACTGAGGAGGAAACAACTGCATTAAGTTGAGTATCTGGGGGTTGCTAGACCCCTAGAATCCAAGAGGGCTCCAGATACTCTGAGGCACATTTCAGAGATTTCCTACCAACTTTTTTTTTCATCCAATGATGACATGAAAAAAGTCATAAACAAGGTAAGAAATTCAGTCTTATGCTGTTAAGAAAGGAATAAGTTGTGTATTGGACAAAACAGGAATTCACAATAAATTGAGAAGATAAACACTAGTGATAGTCATATCTGAAAATAGTATCTGTTTCCCTACCCTTCAGCACCTCCCCTCAAAAAAAAAGAAAGTATCGCATTGGGCACAAATAGCCATAGTCATATACATGACTATATGGTATACATAGGTAGACTTCCTCCTAGTAAGGAAAAGGCACTGGAGTAACATCCATGATAGCAAAGTCATCCCCAGTGAAACGGTTGGACCACAGCATAAACCACTGGTTACCAAAATAAGCTGCAAGCAGTGGTTATAGAAGGCTCTAAGGTCAACAGAGACTAGGCTGAAGACATGGAAGTTGAATGGAGATAAAGTACAACAGTTCAAGTAATTATTCAGAGCTCTGGCACTCCAAGAAGGGGAGGAAACAGGTGGAGTTGAAGAAGAATGGCAGTGCCTCACAACAGAATGTGTTAGGACTACAGAACAGATATGCGGCTGATTCAGGTATGTAAATAAGGTACATAAGGAAAGCTGGTGGTGGAATGCAGAAGTCCAGGAAGTCATCAAAAGAAAGAAGGAGTGCAGGAAAAAATGGGAGATAGAAAAGACAGACCAGGCTAAGAAGGACTACTGGTTGGCTAACAAAGAAGCTAAGAAAGGAGTTGCAATAACAAAGAATGGGGCATCAGAGGCATTCTACCAACTTTTGGAAAGTGACTCAGTAAGGGGTACAAAGAAACTATATCAGGTTGCAAGGCAAAGACAGAAAGATAAAGAAGATAGTCAGACACCCTTCATAAGGGATGCCAATAAAAACCTGCTCCAGCAGCTTCTGAATGAAGAAACCCCCACAAAAGCTGTACTGCCCCAGACACAGCCTACAATGAGAGAAGAGGAGGAGCCTACCCTAGAAGAAGTAAGAACAGCACTAAGGAAAATGATGTCAGGGAAAGCAGCAGGCTCAGATGAAGTCACAGCAGATATGATAAAGATACTTGATGAGATAGCGGAGAAATGACTCCTGAGGCTACTCATAGCAATATGGAGAGAAAGGTGTATCCCAGATGGCTGTTGAATAAGCACACTCATGCCAGTATACAAAGCAAAGGGGACATCCACAACTGTGAGCAGTACAGAGGCATCAAACCCCTATCACATTGCATGAAAGTTCTGGAGAGGGTGATTGATAAATGAATATGCAGAGCAGTAGAATGTAAGGTAGGAGATGAGTAGTTTGGATTCAGATCAGAATGCAGCATAACTCAACTGATGTTTGCAGGGACAGATAGCTGAGAAGAAGCTAGAGATGAGGAACACATCCAATTAGGCATTCCTACACTTGGAGTAAGCAAATGATAAGGTCCCATGAAAGCTGATCTGGGCAGTACTGTGGTGCTACATAGTCACAGAAACATTGGTAGAATTAGTGCAGGCTACATACAAAGACCCAATCACTAAAGTACAAACAAAGTT
Organism: Protopterus annectens; assembly: GCF_019279795.1. Lineage (NCBI taxonomy): Eukaryota > Metazoa > Chordata > Ceratodontiformes > Protopteridae > Protopterus > Protopterus annectens. Next base: position 781,586,535 of record NC_056751.1, on the reverse strand, counting down.
TGCCCTCACAGAGAGGTTCACAGTGGGAGATGGTGTACACCAGGTTTCAGCTCTGAGTCTACAGCTGTTCACACTGGTGATGGACTACATTAGAAAACATCACTTCCGATCCAAAACCTGGAACTCGGGTGGAGCCAAAGAGCGTATCAGTTGAAAAAAATCCTCCACCAGGTTGATGCCAACTGTTTATTCCATAAAACACATAGAATGACACTTCCACGACAATATGCAAGGTAAAATACGATGCTAAATAGTGCAAATAAGCAAAGCACTTTAAATCTGTTTCAAACAGAAAAACGGTTGAGCGCTTTCATCTGACAATAACAGATTTCATCAGAACCATGATGTTTTTTGCATCTTCAGTTTAAATACCCAACATTTTGGCGCCAAACATTAATTAGTAGTTAATTATTCATTATTACCTTAAAAAATAACTTAAAATGATATATATTATTTACAATAAAATTTAACCATTACATAAAGTTGATATTGTATGAAACATGAAACATACTAAAACCCACATAAATATTGTGTATACATTCCTAATGTGCGACCTTTCCTAATAAATTGATACTATGTCCTGACTAAACCTACACTATGTTGGACTACGATAAATACAAATACCTACTATAAAGTTACCCTACCAGGGCCAATTAATGACTATTACAAGTAAGCATACCTACTAGAATTGATACAGATGGATATGTGGAATAAAACAATCCTACAACTATAAAAGAATATAACTTTACAATATGAAAAGGTGGTAAATATGTACAAAAAATAGGGGTACATTTGAATACACAGACAACAAATTACAAATTATAGTAAAGCTTATGGGAAAACATTCTGTCTATTGGCAAAATTGATTACTCTAATCTTTTACAGAATCATGGACATCCCAAAATTAAAAAGGGCTTAATGCTAATATATTCATTAATTCCTGGATGCGTGGTAGCATCCAACAATATTTGCCATTTACTTTCCATAGCTCCCAATTTGGCTTTCCAATTACCACTCCCCACAGTACTATCTACCTGGTCTAGTATAGCAAATTTAAAACAATGGTCCTTGCCTTTTGCTTTAATATGTTTGCTTAATGCATTTTTCTCGTCACCTTTTTTCATCTTATACGTATGTTCGTAAATCCTAGTTTTTAACTTTCTTTCGGTTTTACCTACGTAATATGCATTGCATATTGTGCAAGTCGCTAAATATACTATCCCATGACTATTGCAGTTTCCAGTTTTAAATTTACATTTACTGTTGGTGGTATTCAACAACTTTATACTGTACTCTTCATTAATGTATTGACACTGCTTACATGTACCACATTTTTTCGTACCCATAATTTTGCTTTGTTTCCCCTTAGCACTTTTATTGTTTCTTTCAATCATTCTTTTTAGATTACAACCTGATTTATACGTAATACTAGGGGTATCTCCAATTATATTCGTACCTTCTACACCAATGTTAAACACATACCAATGTCTATATAATATTTCCTTAATGATGTTAGTAAAGGGGTTATACATGATAACACATACACGTCTATTGAATGTGTTCTTAGGTTGTTTGCCAATTTCTACTTGGCCTAATAATGGTTTATATTTCTTTCCCCATTGGGATTTTACGTAATTAATCACATCAGTCAACATACCACTAGGGTATCCTCTATCTAAAAATAGCAGTTGTATAGTGTCAAGTTCATTGGACATAATTTCTCTTGTAGATGACATCCGAGCGGCTCTCACACATTGTCCCTTTACTATATTCTTAAACATGTGGGGTGGATGACAACTCCCATAATATATATAATCGTTCGAAAATGTGGGTTTTCTATACAATTTAGATGTATACCCATAATCATCAGAGCTGATATAAATGTCCAAGTAAGCTGTTCCCTTTTTCTCTATAGTGTGAGTGAATTTTAAAAATTCAGTTGTATTGTTAATATAATTGATGAAAGTCTGAATACTTTCCGTTTCTCCCTTCCACACAATTAATATGTCATCTAAGAACCGTGTGTATAGCAACATTTGTTTATAGTGTTCACTAGTAAATATGAACTGATTCTCCCATTCAAGCATCACTAAATTTGCGAATATGGGCGCGCAAGATGCGCCCATAGCAACTCCCCTTGTTTGTTTAAACGTTTCGCCTAAATATTCAATATAATTGTGGTCAAGTATAAGTTCCATCATACTCATAATAAGCTGTATCTTGTCCCAAGTAAAACCAGAATATTTCACGAAACTGTTGTTAAAGTATTCAAGTCCTATATCTTTGGGTATGCAGGAGAATAAATCCTTAACATCCACCGTTATGAATGTTAGATCCGCGTCCCATACATCTTGGTTCAGTTTATTTAATAGATCCCAAGAGTCCTTAATTAAGTGTGGAACTTTGCCATAAATATGCTTTGTCCAGTGGTCCACTGTAACACCTAAATTGAATGTTTTCGACTTGGACCCAGATATAATAGGTCTTAAAGGGGGGTTCTGTAAGTTTTTATGGATCTTGGGAATACCAATAATGTGTGCCAAAATGGGATATTCATTTCTTAAAAAAGTTATATAATTCTTCAGTGATTCTATTGTCCAATAAAAACTCTTCTATAACTAGATCAATCCGTCTATGTCCTATGTTGATCTGATTCCGTGAGATGACTTCATAATTACCTGAGTCAAACAATATATCATGAATTTGCTGTTGGTATTCGTTTGTGTATGTCACTATAATCCCCCCTCCCTTATCGGGTTTCATAATTCTGACATCTTTATTAGATATTATATCGTCTAACATTTTTCTTTCTTTTTTGGTAAGGTTTTCCTTGAATAGACAATATGATTCGGCTCCCTTCCTAATATTGTTGTATGCCGCATAAATATCTCTACACACTGCTTGTTCATAAAGTGCCACCTGTGTGTTGTTTGGGGGAATATATGTACTTTTCTTTACTAGTTTATTTTCATAAGCTGTAGGGGGTCCAGCAGTGTCTTTAAATTGGAATGCCAAATTTATTCTCCGACAGTACAGTTTTACCTCCTTTATAGTATCAAATAAATTGAACTGTCCCATTGGAATATACTTCATTCCTTTACTAAACAGGGTGAACAGTTCTTCTTTTATTTCCAAATTGGTGTAGTTATATACCATATATCCTTTAAAATTATACATCTTAGGGTAACTATTGGATATGTTAGTCACCAGGTAGTTACTTTCAACTATCCCATCTGTCTTAGTGTTGGCTGAACTATCCAAAGAAGTGACACCATTTTCTGTGTTGTTATCTTTTAGTATCTCTTTTGAAATTTCTTTGGGGCTGGAAAAAACCTGCCCCCTTGAAAATTTGCATCACCATCCTGTCTAACATATACTCGTTTCCTTTCACTATGCTCTAACTGGTTAATATTATCCATTTCTCTCCTTAATTGTGGCCAAATATATACTCGGCCTACTCTATAAAGTTCTGTATCTCTCTCCATTTTATGTATTTTTCTATTGTATATAGTCTTCATCTTGTAACTGGCTGTCTGAAACTGTTTAAAATATAGTTCCTGCCATTTGTCAAATTCATTGTCACCTGTAATTTCATCATTTAGTTCTTCTAACTCCTTATATAGCTTTGCTACTTTTTCATCATTATGCTTCATTAACATTTTCATGTACATACTGCCAAACAAATCAAATAGTTTGTTGAAATCTTGTTTGACTGTGTTGTTGTATTCAAACCCCAATGGCAACTTAAAAAAATGCAACCCTTTAGGCACAATGTTAGAATTTATACATTTCTCTAAATATACATTATAATATACTATATAGAAGGTACGAATATAATTGGAGATACCCCTAGTATTACGTATAAATCAGGTTGTAATCTAAAAAGAATGATTGAAAGAAACAATAAAAGTGCTAAGGGAAAACAAAGCAAAATTATGGGTACGAAAAAATGTGGTACATGTAAGCAGTGTCAATACATTAATGAAGAGTACAGTATACAGTTGTTGAATACCACCAACAGTAAATGTAAATTTAAAACTGGAAACTGCAATAGTCATGGGATAGTATATTTAGCGACTTGCACAATATGCAATGCATATTACGTAGGTAAAACCGAAAGAAAGTTAAAAACTAGGATTTACGAACATACATATAAGATGAAAAAAGGTGATGAGAAAAATGCATTAAGCAAACATAGTAAAGCAAAAGGCAAGGACCATTGTTTTAAATTTGCTATACTAGACCAGGTAGATAGTACTGTGGGGAGTGGTAATTGGAAAGCCAAATTGGGAGCTATGGAAAGTAAATGGCAAATATTGTTGGATGCTACCACGCATCCAGGAATTAATGAATATACTAGCATTAAGCCCTTTTTAATTTTGGGATGTCCATGATTCTGTAAAAGATTAGAGTAATCAATTTTGCCAATAGACAGAATGTTTTCCCATAAGCTTTACTATAATTTGTAATTTGTTGTCTGTGTATTCAAATGTACCCCTATTTTTTGTACATATTTACCACCTTTTCATATTGTAAAGTTATATTCTTTTATAGTTGTAGGATGGTTTTATTCCACATATCCATCTGTATCAATTCTAGTAGGTATGCTTACTTGTAATAGTCATTAATTGGCCCTGGTAGGGTAACTTTATAGTAGGTATTTGTATTTATCGTAGTCCTACATAGTGTAGGTTTAGTCAGGGCATAGTATCAATTTATTAGGAAAGGTCGCACATTAGGAATGTATACACAATATTTATGTGGGTTTTAGTATGTTTCATGTTTCATACAATATCAACTTTATGTAATGGTTAAATTTTATTGTAAATAATATATATCATTTTAAGTTATTTTTTAAGGTAATAATGAATAATTAACTACTAATTAATGTTTGGCGCCAAAATGTTGGGTATTTAAACTGGAGATGCAAAAAACATCATGGTTCTGATGAAATCTGTTATTGTCAGATGAAAGCGCTCAACCGTTTTTCTGTTTGAAACAGATTTAAAGTGCTTTGCTTATTTGCACTATTTAGCATCGTATTTTACCTTGCATATTGTCATGGAAGTGTCATTCTATGTGTTTTATGGAATAAACAGTTGGCATCAACCTGGTGGAGGATTTTTTTCAACTGATACACTCTTTGGCTCCACCCGAGTTCCAGGTTTTGGATCGGAAGTGTTGTTTGGTCGTTGTGCTGCGTTTTATTCGTTCTACATTAGAAAACATGTTGGAGGGGACAGATCAACAAAGTTACTGTATGCAGACAATGTGGCATTACAGGCAGACTCTGAGCAAGAACTTCAGCAAAGGTTATGGGAATGGAATGCAAAACTGAAGGCACATGGGATGAAACTAAGCACAGATAAGACAGTGGTAATGGCAGCAAACTGGGGAAATCAGAAGAAGCTGAGAACTGAGATAGAAGGGAAGATAGTGGAACAGGTAAACAGCTTCAAGTATCTGGGAGGGGTAGTTGAACAGAAGGGAAGTCTGAATGAAGAGGTCAAAGATAGAATCAGAGGGGCTGCAGCCAACTGGCATAGAGTCTCAGATGAGGTGTATGACAGAAGAATGTCAAATAAACTGAAAAGTAAGGTGTACAAGACAGTGGCACAACCAGAATAGAAACCTGGACAGTAAAGGCAGAACAGATGAAGAAGCTAGAGGTAATAGAAATGAAGTGCCTGAGAATGGTAGTAGCATGCACACTGTGGGACAGACACAGAAATGAGGGCATAACAGCAGAAGCCAAAGTAGCTCCATTTGCAGAAATGATCAAAGTGAACAGATTACGGTGGTGTGGGCACATGTGTAGAAAAGCAGAAGACAATTTGCTGAAGAAGATTTGGAACAGACAGGAAAAAAGTAAGAGGAAACAAGGACATCCTGCAAAGAGGTGGATGGATTGTGTGAAAGAAGATCTGTGACAGTCAGGCATGTGTGTAGAAGAAGGCAGGAGTGTGGCATTGAATCGAGAGAGCTGGCGACAGTTAACACAATACCCTGGCCCCATGTAGAAAATGGGAAAAAAGGGGGCTGATGATGATGATGATGATAATGATATACATGAAATGTCTGCTGTCAAACATAAGTACAAACCTTACTCCCCAAAAGATAGCCACCTTTTGTGCACTACTATGATGTCGTTGGGATGGAACTTAAAGACCAAACAAAAGACAGTGACATATTTCAACTTTTTCATGTCAGATGTACGTAAACAGCATGCGTCCTTATCCCTACCCCCAAATGTGAGCCACACACACACACACACACACACACACACACATATATATATATATATATATATATATATATATATATATATATATATATATATATATACATATATATAGCTATAGCTTTACCTACAGGAGGTCGAACCTGATATCATCTAATGATGGTATAGTTGACCCCGTTCAGCAAAACCGACAATGTTGAATTTCAACATTGTCGAAATACAAATCACCGTAAACCGCGGGATGGGCTTTAACATGGTTCGAGATGGGGGCGACATTTGCATTTTGACAATGTCAGGTTCGACATTGTCGCCGCTCAACCTCCTGAGATCGATTACAGTGGGTTCAACCAAACTCACCTAGACCTGCTAAGTGCAAACCATATATATATATATATATATATATATATGTATACAGCTGATGTCTGTTTGTGAGGAAATAAAAAAAAGATAGCAACCACATTATTGCTCCTAATCAGCACACTGCTCCTTGACAACATATGACAACCTTCTGTGTTCACCTCTGAGTTTTTTTTTTTTTTTGAGGCAAAGTTAAATAACTAAGTACGACTCTGTTCACAGCTGCCACACAAGTTGCAGCTACTGTTTATTCACACTTCTGAGTAAGGCTGGTTTTGGACGAGGTGAGATTCAGGGCAAAGGTCACTACTTAGACTTTGTCAAAATCCATGCATGCAGTCCGAGATATGAGGGCCACAAGAATCCCAGATATTTTGAAGCTCTGGTTAATCTGTGCCTTAATTTTGAAAGATAACAACTTTCCATGTTTCCCCCCACTGCTACCTGAAAGAGTTATGTATGTGCCTGGCAATATTGTGTGTCCAGGATGGTCCCACTGGGGACAGATTCCCAGACACGACAAAGATAAGTAGGGTTCATTTATTAGCTGGAGCTAGGCAGGGAGAGAGTAATGAAGGCAAATATCCTACTAGTTTCAGTTTAATTTCTTCAAATCTTTTGGGATTATAATACCATGATGGGAATGGACCCCATTCCTAAGCTAGGGTATAATTAAAGTTTATGAAATTAGTATTTTTCAGTCTTTGATGTCAGCTAAAAGTGCTCTTTGCAGCACACACAGTGTGCCCAGAACTGACTTATTCTCCAGTTCATATAGAGTTATATGAATTGGTAACATATCTAAATATGACTGTAAATTCTTTTTTATAAGACCCGTTGCTCCTACTGCTATTGGAACTGTCTGGGTATCTTTCTTACACATTGCCCTCATTTCTGCCTGCAAACCCTGATATTTCATTGTGAGACAGTGTAATCACTAAGTATAACAATTTCAATGATCAATGCTACTTTTGTATTTTTTCAAGGACTACTATATCTGGGTTTATCTTATCTATTGTTTGAATAGTTGATAATGGGTGATCCCATGCACTGTACACTTCATCAGTCTCTGTAATGCTTTGTGGTTCATTTTACCAATGCTTCTCAGCTACTTCTTTATTGCAGTATTTTCACAATCCCCAAGGCCACAATCTTGCCACATTATTGTGCCTTTATGAGGGTGTCGCACCCGGCAACAAGGTGAGCAACTGTTTTCATTTTTTTTTTTTTACAGAACCTACATTTGTCTGTTTTTCAGACATGTTCAATGGACTTTATAAACCAATTTGTATGTTGTCCTCTGTCCTGGGCTGCCATTAGCAACCTTTCATCTTTTGGTTTCAACTCATACCTTCTTAACTATTCCTGCATCAAATCCTGATTAAAATGAAGTTTTCCAGGAGATCTCTGTACTTGCCACTATATTTATGGCTTTTCCTTTTCATCTGATCCTTCTCCTTATATTCACACTTTTGTTTTTGGGACATTCAGTTACTGTCTGATGTTTGCCTACTGCTGGTTTGATTTCCATTCCCACTTGCCACATGAATGCTTCTGCTAAACTAAGCAGAGAGGTCATCTTAGAGTTCCTCTCCTCATGATTTAAAACTTTGACTGTGTTTGGATCTGATGAGATCAGCAGATATGTATGCAGTCCCATGACTGCCAAGCTATACATGGAGTTAGCTTTGAGAAGACCCATAACTCCTTCAGAGCCAGAGAAAAATAATCTTGGTATACACAGCATTTTATTTATTATTTAATAAACATGAAGCATTTTTTGTATTTTCTGTTCAACTGACCCAATATTAATCACACAAAAACTGTAAGTTAAAACAGGGCTAACAAATTGGTTTATAGTCTAGAATTTATTATTAGATGTCAGGGCTGTTTTCAATGTTACTTTTAGTCTTCTGAAGTATTCCTTACTGAGCTTTATTCACATTTGTTTACATTTTATTTCAGATCCCTCATCAGTTCCCAAATATTTATTTCCTGCTCAAATTCCCTTATATCACATTTCTGTCCTACAATGACATATATATGTATATGGATCCCCTTTAAAACATCGACTTTCACATCAGTGAGATGACAACGCTGAAACTTCACAATGCTGAACTCCCGGAACGTCACAATTTTATTCCAGGAAAGTAACCACTTGGCCAACATGGTGAACTTTGCCCTTTCTCTGCTGTAGTGTGATCTCGGAGTTGGTATATTTAAGTGGGTGGGGTGAAGCACCCAATTTCAGTGGGTGTCATTTGCTTCTGTTTGTAATGTTATCGTTGGTGGTCAAGTGGTTGGTGTCCCAGAGTGAAACTGAGACATTCCGGGTGTTCGGCATTGTGAAGTTTCAGGGTTGTCGTCTTGCTGATTTGAAAGTCAACATTCTGGTAAGTCAACATTTTAAAGTAGACCCATGTGTATATTTTTGGCACTGCAGTTTTCCTGCTTTAAAGGTTGCTTTTGCTCATTTTTCAAGGCCAAATGTCATTCTTATATCATCTGAGAAGGTTTTAACCACTTGCAGTTGTGCTTTCATCTTCTCATGTAATGGACTATATAATATTACATCATTCACAAAATTAGATGAAAAATCTTTAAACAAGTTTGTTTTCTTGGAGCCAAATTATAACCAAGAACTAATCTGTTAATTAAACAGCTTAGTGGGTTATCGGCAAGATGAAACAACAGCAGCGACAAAGACTCAACTTGAAATATCTCCCTTTGAATTTTTATCATTGGGATAATAATTTGCTTTTTGTCATAGTTTAAATTACAAAGGTTTGCCACAGTTTCATACTCACTGTAATGTAAATTGTTCAGTGTAGGATATTTCTTATACATCTGCAAGCACTCCGTTGTCCAAGAATGTGGGATCCTGTCAAATGCTTTTTTTAATCTATCCATGATATACTTAGATTCTTCCCCTTTTCACAATTCTCTGTTATGACTTTATCAACAAATGACACTTTGTTCCATACGGTTTTCATTTGTAACTCTTTTGTTCTGTTTCCATGATTGAGTTTTCTTCTAAATGACTATAAACTCTATCAACACCAATTCCAGTACATAGTTTGTACAGGCTCAGAAGGCAGGTTATTGGGCTACAATTTTTAGGATGGCTTACAGGTTCACTCTTAAGAAGGAGTATCATTTTTCCAGGTGTTTACCAGGCTGGAGTCTGTTTGGGATGCACATATAAGTAGTTCTTACTCAAGACTAAATCTTTATGTGAAGATTTTAGTTCTTTTAACCGGAAGTTAGGTACTGCATCTGAGTCTGATGTTTCCAGTAAGGAGGTTCTCTTAATTTTCTTTCAGTTTTTTTGGCCATTACTTCATTCCATTTCATATCCTGTACATTTGAAATTCTTATTCTTTCTTTTACTTTTTCTATTCATTTAGCATCTTTGTTATGTTGTACAGGGTCTTCATAGATATTTCTCCAAAATGTGTCCATTTCTTCTTTTTTTGGTGGTGTTTTTATTCCTTTTGCTTTGCTTCACAATTCTCTATAAATCTTTTTGGGTAATTAATGAATTACTTATTTGTACTTTTCCTTTATATTTATCTGCATGTCTACTAAGTTTTTCTGCTTGTGCTGATATCTTTACTTCATTATTTGCAATAGTGTACGACAGATCCTGGTCTGTTCTAATACTGCTTGTTGCTTTTATCACATCTAAGTATTTTTGTTGATCTGTTCCCTCTTCTATACTGTTCTAGCAGTGACACTTCTTGTCTTAACTGCTTTATAGTTCAATGCTTCCATGAGGGCATTTTATTTCTTCCCTTTATTTCCCTTATTGCTGTGTATTTTTGTGATAAGATTTATTTGTTATTAATGTAGCTGCACAGTAATATATCCTATTTATTTCTGTTATATCTCATGACTTTCTGTTAATAGCATTGATTGCTGTGTCTATTTTATCATACTTTTAACATTTTGGGTCTTATTTACGTTCTGTTATCTATAATCTTAATACATCTATCCATCTCTATTAAATCAAGCAACTCTTTCCTTAGAGCATTTCTTCTAAACTGAGGGCACATCCTTTGTTCTCCATTTCCTGTAGGCATTCTACTGAAAGTTCCTATACCATATTCTCTTCAGCTTCGTCCTGTGTCACTGATTGCTCTTTCATATAGGAACTCACTGGCCTATCACTCCACAGCATGGAACTCACTGGCCTATCACTCCACAGCATGGAACTCACTGGCCTATCACTCCACAGCATGGAACTCACTTGCCTATCACTCCACAGCATGGAACTCACTGGCCTATCACTCCACAGCATGGATTAGAGTTGCCACTGTTTCCTGATTCTTTCCTTGCTGTGCACCTCCAGCTGAAGTTTTCTACTGGTTTCCTACCAATGGCTCTAAAGTGTCTTCATATAGCATGTGAACAGATGCTTACTGTTCCACCTGTTTCTCCCTAACTTGGTGACTCATTTTTTCCATCTTGCTGTGATATTACTTGAGCTGAATTTTCTACACTAAATTCTTCACTTCACAGGTAATCCATAACAGTTTCTATTTCTTTAACTTCGCCATTACTATCCTATTTTCTACTCCCATCCATTTAGTTTCTTATTTTTTGTGATGTGAAATTTTCCATATCCAGGTGCCTTTACTTGTATTTGCACCATTTTAAATCTCTTTTTCTTTCCCATGTCCATATTTCTTTTTCAGATGTCTCCTGCTCCTCCTGTTTCTCCTTACTTTGGGGCCTCATTGTTCCAACATGCTGTGGCATAACCTCTGTTAGACTTTCTACACTAAATCCTTTACTCCACAGGTATTCTATTTTTTAAGTTCTGCTTTACTGATCTTCTGTTCTACATACTCCTCTGTGATCTTATTTTTTGTATTGTGAAATTTTTTATATCTGTGTGTCTTTGCCTTTATTTCTCTTCAAATATCACTGGAACTGTTTTTCTGTTTTGATTAGTTTTGCTTTCTCCTTTGTATAAATATTGCACCATATCAGATCTGTCTTTCTTTCCCATGATCATGTTTCGTTTTTTATAACTTTCAAAAATCTCTAGGTTTTTTCTCAAGTGGTCCAAAGTTTCTTTGTTTCTGTAATGTTTTTATGGTTCTGTTGTATTAATGAATACAAATTTGCATCTCAAGCGTTTGACAGTTTTTCTTGTGTTATTTCTTTCTTATAATGTCTCTCTTCATCTTTTTGAATATTTTCTATCTGGAAATTCTGGGATTATTTCATAATAATAGGTTCATAGGTGTGTACTAGGCTAACAGCCCTACAGCCTTTACAAGCCTAGCCCATAGAAGTGCCATGGCCGTGAAGTTAGCCACCTCTGTTTTTAGGAGTCCAAAGTCAGCTTTGGAGAAGTTTTTCAAGGTAGTTACCTTTGTGGGGGTGTGGGGGGGTGAGATGTGGATTTCCATGGTGATTAGTTTTTTGGTCAGATCTGACCAGGTAGGGATTGACTATTGGTGTAGAGCAACGGTCACCCATGTTAGTAATAACCAGGTCAAGAATGTTGCTTCCTCTAGTAAGGGTCAGAATGAGCTGGTCCAGGGAAATGGAACTGATGAAGTCCAGGAAGCGTCGGGCCAGTGTATTTGTGCTTGAGTAGTTTTCCCATTTGATGGAGGGTGAGTGTGGGTACATACTCAGGGATACAGTGCCCAGTGTTGATTTCCTGGTGGAGACCAGGAAGCTCACAACTCATGCCTCCATGGGGTGGGACAGAGGGATGCTTAGATTGAGTTCCTCTTGAGGAAGTGAGAGAATGGTCTCTGCTGTCATCCCTTCCCCTAAGCCTATCCATGTATGTGAGTTAGGAATGAGGGAAACATATTATGGAAATCCCTGAACTATCCCTGATGGCTGTCTGAATGATAACTCCTCCCAGATGACTATTGCCTCAGTGAAGGACAACCAGTAGACTGATTGGCCAAGCAGGAGATGATGGCCAACAGACAGATGAGGCTGATGACCTACAGACAGGTAACGCTGATGACCAATAGACAGGTGAGGCAAAGAGCGTCAAAACATATCTTGTGCCCAGAGATAAAAAAATGGTGGTTTTGTTTTTTTATACACAGACACTTACCTACAGACAAATTGGAGTAACATTACCTCATCAATGTCATCTATTTGGTGTGTTGGAGGAAACTAGAGCACGTGGATAAATCCACATAGAAGCAAGGGTTTGCAGACTAAGAACAGGAGAATCCACAGCAAAGAATTCAACCTCAGCCATGTACCATAATATGCAACACTGTCACTGCACCACTGTGCCAATGATGAGTCACTTTCATACACATCCTGATCAGCTCCTGCCAGACCACCAAAGATAGCTACTTGTTATGCACAATAAGGATGCTTGTAATAAAAAGTGAAAGTAATTACAACCAACTTGTTACTCTTAAATACGGTGCAACCCCCACCACACACGCGTGCGCGCGCGCACACACACACACACACACACACCCACATATATATATATATATATATATATATATATATATATATATATATGTATGTATATATATATATATATATATATATATATATATATATATATATATATATATATAGATATAGATTCTTAGGTTCATAGGTTGGTACTAGGCTATCGGCCCTAGGGCCTATACAAACCTAGCCATAACAATTCCCTGGCTATTTCCTCCACAGTATTTCCTTCCCTGGACCCCTGTCTAGCGGGTCAACTGGCGTGATCCCTGGGGTGAATTTCCTATCTCCCATCCAATCATCAAGGTTCTTTTTGAAAAGGGCCAAAGAGGCACTCTGCTTGGCATATATGGGCAGTCTATCAAGAGTCTGGGGAGTCTCTGGGTCAGGAACCTATCCCTCCAGCATGTTTTGTTCATTGTGATGACAAGGTTTAGATCCCCTGGAGTGTGTGGCTCTGAGGGATTGGGATTTCTTTAAGTGTAGCATGTCCAACAGCTCTGGGTTTGACAAGGCCTTGTATGTTAAGCAGAGATCGCCTCTGAGTAGACGATATGCGACAGAGGTTAGGTGGAGATTTTTTAGACGGTCAGCACAGGGCATCTGCTTTAGGCCTGTGATTCTTTTAGTGAGGTATTTCTGTGGACTTTCCAACTGTTGCAGATGTCTTGTGAGGTACATACCAAATGGGGCATTATACTCTATAATGGGTCTAATGAGGGATGAGTACAGTGGGACAATGACCTCCTTTTTCTGGATGAAAAACCCTTAGTGATGAGGTGTGCCACATAGAAGGATTTCCTGACTGTTGTGGCGATGTGGTTATCGAAGGTGAGACCACTGTCCACCTGTGTCCCTAAGTCTCTTATCACACTTTCTGTGTTTAGTGTACTGACACCTATATGGTAATTCATGGGTACATGTTTTTTACCAAAGGGGATAACTATACATTTCTTGGCAGTGAGCTTGAGCCCATGGCTCTGGCACCAAGCATCTGTTTCTGTAAGGCCCTTTTGTTGAATATCCACATCATTTGGAGATTTGATAATGTCTCCCAGTTTGCAGTCATCTGCGAACTTTGTTAGCCAGAGTCCCTTAGTGTTGGCCTGTACTTCAGAGAAGTAGATGCCAAACAAGAACGGTCCCAGGACTGAACCCTGAGGTACTCTACTTGTCACTTGTCTGGAGCTGGATTTGGAGTCGGCTACTTTTACAGTGTGGGTTCTGTCAGTAAGCCAGTTGGCAACCCATCGAGTGATGTAGGGAATAATGCCCAGCTTAGTAAGCTTATCTATGATTTCAGAGTGGGGGATGGTGTCGAAGGCCTTGGGAAGGTCCATATAGGCTGTGTGGACCATCTTACCCTTGTCCACGGCTCTGGAGACTGATTCAAAGAAGTCAATCAGGTTCAGAAGACAAGATCGGCCCTTCACGAACCCAAACTGCATGGGGGTCCAGTGTTTGAAGGCTGCCAATGTCTTTGTTTATAAATTCCATGATAATACGTTCTATGGCCTTGCAGATCAGGCTCATCAGACTGATGGGGCGGTAGTTCCCGGGATTCAAGTTGGATCCACCCTTGTGGAGTGGGATAACTGTAGCTGTGCATCACTCAGTGGGCATGAAGCCTGAGGTGATCTTTGATTAAACATGACACTTAGGTGAGGTGCCAGTTCATTTTGTAGTTCATGTAGTACACAGCCTGGGATGTCATCTGGTCCCATGGATGCTGTATTCTTAGCTTTGGAGAGTGCGTCTTTTACCTGTGTGGCTGTTGTTAAAGGAATTTGGCAATCATTCGGTATTGAGATGGGCCCTTTAGTGGGTGAGAGGGGGGTGAAGTTGGTACTGAATTGATCTGTCAGGATATTGGCAATATCCTTGGGATCAGTATATTTAATGCCATTCTGTAGTAGTTCAGAGCAGATCTGAGCATTGCCATTTAGATTCTTGACATAGCTATAGAATGCCTTGTGGTTGTCTTTGGAATCTTTGGCAATTTTATTTTCATAACTAGCTTTGAAGGATTTTATGAGGGATCTCAACTTCTTACTGAGGCTGGTAAGGGAGTTTTTTGCATCCTGGGATTTTCCTTTTTTCTGCAACAGTTTATTCCTTTTGTTGGAAAGTTTTTTTTATGGCCGGGGACCACCAGATTGGCTTCCGTTTTTTTGGAGGAGAGCATCTTGGTTCTATTGGGGAATGGCATGATTCATGCACGAGTGGATGTGCTCATACAGTGCCTTAGTTTAGGATTCAGCAGTCAAACTTTCAGTTCTCGTCTGCATGGGCGTCATGAAGTTTGTTACTTCTGACTTGAGTAGCATGAAGTTGGCTTTGGAGAAGTTTTTTACGGAGGTTTCCTTACTGGGGGAGGGGGTGGGATGTGGATGTCAAGGGTGATTAGCTTATGGTCAGACCTGACCAATCAGGGGTTGAACATAGGTTTAGAGAATCGATTTCCCATGTTGGTAATGACCAGGTCTAGGATATTGGAGCCCCTGGTGGGACTAAGGATTAGTTGATCCATGGCATTAGAATTTATGAATTCTGAGGACGATTGGGCAAAGGTGTTGGTACATGAGTAGTTTTCCCAGTTAATGGCAGGATAGTTGAAATCACCCAGTATTAGGGTGTTTGGTTGTATCTTAATATTTTCCAGTATGTTTAGAAAGGTGTAATGAGAATCTTGGGGCATGGTGGGGGATCTGTAGCTAACTATAGTTTGGATTGCGGTCTTGCCTAGTGTTAGTTGCAACTGGAGAATTTCAGACACATTGCGTTGGGCAACTAGCCTGGTGTTGTGAATATCTTTGGTGAATATGGACACTTCTCCACCTTTAGTGTTTCGGTCCTTGTTTGGTGGCTGAAAAGTGTGGTAAGAGTTGTAGCCTGGTATTGCAGGGGTGCTCTCTAGACCCTTGAACCAGGTCTCAGTTACTGTACAGATATCGATGTTCTCCATTTTTAGGAATGCCTTGAGAGACTGCATTTTGAGGTTTAGACTTCTAGCATTGAGTAGCATTGCCTTCATATTTTGCATGCTTGTACCTGTTATGGTGGTGGTTTTGTCCTTTGAAGTTTGCCTAAAAAAAGGCACTATTAGGGGTGGCCAGAGCCTTAGCCAGTAACTTCAAACCCAGGGGCAACAGGTGCATACCATCTCTGACAAAGCATAGTAGTCTGTCAATCATGTCTTCCCTGGCGGACAGATACTGGATCCCCTTTGAATGACCCCAAAAGCTTAGCCAGTTGTTGAAATCAATTGTTTTGTCCTTATACTGTGGTATCATTCTGGGCGAAGGCAGGATGCTACTCAGGGCTAGGGTCATACCTGCCTGGGCCACATGATCCAAGAGCTCTTCCAGGTCTCTATTCATGTAGTCCAGGGAGGTACGTCTCAAGTCATTCACTCCAACATGGACAATGACAGAGTCATATTTGTACATGTTGTGGAGTGACTTGAGTGCATGTGATATGTGGTGGATCTTGGCAACCAACAGGCAGCTGACTGTAATTTTCTCCATGTTGAGCCTGGTGAGTGGGATATCAGTGTGCTTGACTATAGAGTAACCTATGACTGAAGTGCTGGGTACATTGTCTTGCCTTATGGGGCTATTGTTGGGTGGCACACTGGTGTTGTGAGCTATGTGACACTGGTTGTGATTGGTGTTTATTTGCTTTTCAGCTTCGGAGGTCCTTGTTGCTTGGGCAGGTTACTGTTAAGGACCTCCACGTGTGGGATTAGTGTTGTTATGTGTGAGTGTTGGTGGTGTGAATTTTGAAGGGGTATGTGTTGCTTGAGGTGTAGTGCAGGTGTTAACCTTCTTCTCTTGACTGTCTAGCACAATCTTGGGTGGAGAGAGCTTTGCTTCCAGTTTGGCTATGTAAGTGCATCTTTTGCAGGTTGTAGTGTTAGGTGGTAGGAGGAGAGGGTTGTCTGTGTACATAAGGCAATTGCTGCATTGCCACAGTATGCCCAGATTCACCAGGTGGACAGGAGAAATCACCAGAAGCTGAACCTTGGACATGCCTGGTTTGGAGCTTTTTTTTTTTGTAAAGTACAAGAGCTGTTTTCCCTTACCTTAGCAAGGTATTTTGCATTTATAGGCTAATTAGTACCTACAATTAATTTCTCCTTATTAACAAGGGGAGTTGAGTGCTTTTATCAAGTTTAAGGCTTCCTAGTGCTTTCCAGCAGGTTTTAGAGCAAGTGCTAGTCACAGGAATGCTTATAGGTAAGAGGCAAAAAAAAAGTTTATCCTAAACACTGCAGTGTGTACTAGAGGAGTTAGATGTGAAAGTAGGTAACTTCAGTTTTACCTGTCTAAAAAGTTACGTTTTAGTGGAGAGTCACTATTTTTAAAACAGCAAGATAGATTGAAAGGGGGTGGTCACTTTTGTATTCTGTTACTATGGAATACAGTAGGATGGCCAATAAATTTAAATAGTTGAAGGGGAGTGATTTCACAAAATGATAATTTTATGCTTACTCACACCAGCCAGTAAAAACAGAGAGAAAATGAGATATATGGTCAAATTAACATAAGGGGCAGGCAACGAGAAAGACAGTGGTGTTTAACAACACTACAGTAACTGGATGTGGTGGGGGGTGAGAAAAAAATATCTGTCTGACTCACAAGAGACAGAGGTGTGGTCTCTTTTCAAGTTTTAATATGCAGTTAAAAGCAGAAGACAAATAAAGTACAAGGTAAGTAAAACAAATCACAGTATTCAAAATAGAAAAAGGCAATAAAGTAATACAACAAATAAAAAGAAAACTAACCTTTCCCTCACAGCAAAGTGTAGCAGAGTCTGGGTGAGCCTTACTAGTGTGTGTGTGTATAGATATATAGATATACACACACACACACCATACATAGGCATACACACACACACACACACACACACACCATACATAGGCATACACACGCACACACACGCACACACACGCACACACACACACACACACACACACACACACACACACACACACACACACACACACACACATACAACCAAAGGCCATAACAATACCAGTTTTTCTTTAAGTACAATACATTGTGTAACACTTCTCATGTCATATCAGATCAGTGTCTACTGTTTAATGGTGGTATGTCACTTATGTCCACTGATGACTTTCATACCTATCAGTTAAGTCCTCCTTACAGACACTGTGTACCTCATGTCTAACCGGGATCAAAATAAATAAATCATTAATAATAATAATTAAGCATGCCATCTTACTTTGCACATATGTGCATAATGTTGCACAGGCAGATTAGTGACTGTTTTAACTTAGCAAATGACAACAGGGTCATTTACTTACATACAGATAGGTTTTGCCTAGCAATTATAGCCACTTCTGTAAGCATTTCATGCTGTTTAGATTGTGATAAAATTAATGCCCATGTACACTTTATGCATTGCCGCTTAGCAAGAGTTAAACTATTCCCGGCTCCATAAAGTGTGCTCTTCAAATTTTCCTTTAGAACTATACAGTTTTTTAGTTTTAGCACTAAAATCTGTTTCTTTGAGCTCAACACTTGTTCAGAAATCATTGAAAGCACTACATAAGCTACAAATTACTACAGCGCTTAACTTTCCTCACTTGTCTAGAGGAAAACAGTTTTTAATACTTAATAAATAAGCACTTATCCAGGCATGTCTAAGGGTCAGCTCCCAGTGTTCTCTCCTGTCTATCTGATGAATCTGGTCATCTTGGGGGAATGCAGCAATTGCCTCATGTACACAGACAACCCTCTCCTCCTACCACCCAACACTACAACCTGTGAGAGATGCACTTATATAGCCAAACTGGAAGTAAAGCTCTCTTCACCCAAGACTGGACTAGACAGTCAAGAGGAGAAGGTAAACACTTGTATCACACCACACTCATCACATAGTCCCTCAAAACCTACACCACCAAAACACACACATAGAAACACAAAACACACACCTACATTCGCAGAGGCTCTCAATAAAAATCTGCTCAAGCAACAAAGACCTCCAAAGCAGAAACGCAAGCAACCTCAACCCCCCAACACAGCCCAAATGACACATAGTCCACAAACTCAGTGTGCCACTCAACCACAGCCCATAAGGCATAACAATGTACCCAACACTCTAGTTGGAGGTAACTTTATAGTCAGGCACACTGATATTCCACTCACCAGGCTAAACAAGGAGAAAGTTATTGTCAGCTGCCTCTCAGGTGCCAGGATCTGCCAAATAATGCATGCACTCAGGTCACTCCATAACAAGTACAAATATGACTCTGTCATTGTCCTTGTTGGTGTGAATGACCTGAGATGTACCTCTCTGGACTACATGAAAAGAGACATGGAGGAGCTCTCCGATCTTATAGCCCAGGCAGGTATGACCCTAGCCCTGAGTAGCATCCTGCCATCACCCAGAATGATACCACAGTACAAGGACAAAATGATTGACAGTTGGCTAAGCTTCTGGTGTCATTCTAAGGGGATCCAGTATCTGTCTGCCTGGGATGACATGATCGACAGACCATGATGCTTTGCAAGAGATGGCCTGCACCTGTCACGCTTGGGATTCTGGATACTGGCTAAAGCACTTGCCACCTCTATAGTGCCTTTTTTAGGCAAGGTTCAAATGACAAACTCACCACCTTAACAGGTACAAGCAAGCAAAATCTGAGAGTAATGCTACTCAATGATAGAAGTCTAAACCTCAAAATGCATTCACTCGAGGCACTCCTTAAAATGGAGAACACCGACATCTGTGCAGTGACAGAGACCTGGTACAAGGCTCCAGAGAGCACCCCTGCATTAGCAGGCTATAATTCATACCACACCTTTTGGCCACCTAACCTGGACTGAAACACTAAAGGCAGAGGCGTGTCCATATTCATTAAGGATATCCACACCTCCAGGCTAGTTGCTCAGCATAATGCATCTGAGATTATCCAAGTGCAACTAACTCTGGGGAAGACCACAATCCAAATAGTAACTTGCTACAGATCTCCCACCATGCCCCAGGATTCCCACTCCTCATTTCTTGATACACAGGAAAATATTAGGGTACAAGCCAACACCATAATAAGTGGCAATTTCAACTACCCCACCATTAACTGGGAAAACTACTCATGTACCATCTCTTTCACTCAACGTTTTCTGGAATTCATAAATTCCAATGCCTTGGATCATCTTATCCACACCCCCACCAGGGGAAACAATATCCTAGACCTGGTCATTACCAACATGGGTGACCGTTGTTTCACACCAGAGATCAATTCCTAGTTGTTTAGATCTGACCACAAGCTAATCACCCTAGACATCCACATCCTACCCCCAACCCACCCCCCATGTCAAACCACGGTAAAAAATTTCTCCAAAGCCAACTTCACACTTCTTAAGACAGAAGTGGCAAACTTCACGACACCCATGCAGATGGACAATAGAGGTACGATTGCTAAATCCTACACAAATGCACTTTATAAGCACTTACACGAGTGCATTGATCATGCTATCCCTAACAGAACCAAGATGCTATCCTCCAAAAAAAGGAAGCCAATCTCCTGGTCCCTTGTTATAAATAAACTCTACAACAGAAGAAAGAAACTGTTGCAAAAAAGAGTAAAATCCCATGATTGGAGGAACTCCCTGGCCAGCAGTAAGAAGCTGAGATCCCTCATAAAATCCTCCAAAACTAGTTAGGAAAACAAAATCACCACTGATTCTAAAGACAACCACAAAGCATTCTATAGCTATGTCAAGAATCCCAATGGCAACACTCAGATCTGCTCTGAGTTACAGCACAATGGCACTAAATATACAGAACCAACTGATATTGCCAACATCCTGGCAGATAGGTTCAGTGCTAGCTTTACCCCTCTCTTACCCCCTAAAGGGCCCATCTCTATACCAGAAGAATGCAAAGTTCCTGTAATTACAGCTGCACAGGTAAAAAACACACTCTCCAAAGCCAAGAACACAGCATCCATGAGATCTGACAGCATCCCAGGCTGTGTTCTACATGAACTGCAGAATGAACTGGCACCCCATCTAAGCACCATGTTCAATCATAGCTTCACCTCAGGCTTTGTGCCCACTGAAAGGCACACAATGATGATTATCCCACTCCACAAAGGGGGAGCCATCACAGACCCCAGGAACTACCGACCCATTAACCTAATGAGCCTGGTCTGCAAGGCCATGGAACGTATCATCATGGATTTTATACACAAAGACATTGGTAATCTCCATTCTCTGGACCCCACCCAGTTCGGGTTTGTAAAAGGCAGATCATGTCTTCTAAACCTGACTGACTTCTTTGAAGCAGTCACCAAAGCCGTAGACAAGGATAAGATGGTTCACACAGCCTATCTCGATCTCGCCAAGGCTTTTGACACCATCCCCCACTCTGGAATCATAGATAAACTCACTAAACTAGGTATAAATCCCTATGTCACAAGATGGGTTGCCAAATGGCTCACTGACAAAACCCACACTGTGAAAGTAGCAGACTCCAAATCTGACTTCAGATTAGTGACAAGTGGAGTACCACAGGGTTCAGTCCTGGGTCCTCTCCTGTTTGGTATCTGCTTTTCTGAAGTACAGGTTAACACAGAAGGTCTTTGGCTAATGAAGTTCATAGATGACTGCAAACTAGGAACCATAATTGAAACTCCTAAAGATGTGGACATCCTACAAAAGGGCCTCTTGGAGACAGATGCCTGGTGTCAAAGCCATGGCCTGAAGCTCAATGCCAAAACGTGCATTGTCATCCCCTTTGTTAAAAACTCTGTACCCATGAGCTACCACATAGGTGGTAGTCTACTTAATACCAAAAGTGTGATAAGAGACCTTGGGACACAGGTGGACAGTAGTCTCTCCTTTGATAATCACATCACCACAGTAGTCAGGAAATCCTTCTATGTGTCACACCTCATCACAAAAGGTTTCTCATCCACGAAAAAAGAGGTCATTGTCCCCCTCTATTCGTCACTCATTAGACCCATTATAGAGCACAATGCCCCTTTTGGTATGTACCTCACAAGACATCTACAACACCTGGAAAGGCCACAGAAATACCTCACAAAGAGGATTACTGGCATCAAACAGATGTCATATGCAGACTGTCTCAAAAAACTCCGGCTTTACTCTGTCGCATATCGCCTACTCAGAGGTGATCTCTGTCTAACATACAAAGCTATGTCAAACCCAGAGCTGTTGGACATGCTCCATTTAAAGAAATCCCAATCCCTCCGAGCTACATGCTCTAGGGACCTAAACTTGTCATTACAATAAACAGAACATGCTGGAGGGATAGATTCCTGTCTCAGAGACTTCCCATACTCTGGAACAAACTACCTATCTATATCAAACAAAGCTCCTCATTAGCACTCTTCAAGAAAAATCTGGATGATTGGATGGGAAATAGGAAATTCACCCCGGGGATCACCCCTGTGGCTCTACTTGACAGGGGCACAGGAAAATAATTTTCTTGGGTGGTGAAAGCCAGGGTACATTTTTGGCTAGGCTTATATAGGCCCTAGGGCCAATAGCCTAGTACCTACCTATAAACCTATGAACATATTTCAGCTTTGGTCCACAGTCAGTAGCTACAAATTAAAGTATTTTAATCTACTTCATACAAATAACATTAATCCTGGAAATCCAGAATAATGAGCAAACAGAAGCAATTAGTCATGTTTCTCTGGAGTCAGCCCCAGCAGTTATGGCTACTTTGTTTGTGTATATCTCAGATATAATAACTAACTTAATAAATAAATAAAATAAAATAAAATCTCTCAATAAAGAACAAAGCCAGGGATAGGGGGTGGGACAAAGGGCCAAAGTCAGCCTTTGACTCATACCTGTCAACTCCTTTGCTCAAAAATTATTGACTAAGCTAAAAATAGTTGGGTAAGGTAGGTGGCAAATGTCCCAAATCAGGGACAACTTTTAAATATTGCTCTAATTTACTTAAAAGGCTAATATGACAACAGGTTTTACATTAACATGTATTTTCTGCATGAAAAATAATGAAACTCTGCCTGGCATCACTCAGTAACTGTACTTCTCAGACAAAGTTAATACAAGAAAAACTCGTTAGACATCTGTATACATCTGAGCAGTAAACAGTATGAAACTCTTGTGTTTGTAACTATTGATTAACTGAAATCCTTTGATGTACCAGGAAAAGATTTGAGAGGCAAGGCAAAAATAGAAGGTAAAATCAGAGACAACTGCTGACCATATCTGCATAAGTCAATGGGTACAGCACTCTCCCACTGTGTTTGCTTCACTTACCTTACACAAATAGCTTCAGCAGCTAGCTAATTTTCTGGCCGAATCCATTTAGAATTTCTTACATCTCACCTTGTACTAGGCTAAAGTCTAAACTCATTTTAATAAGTTGTGGCTAGCTTATAATGAAGTGAGAAATCACTAAGCTGGTTTGCTTCCATCTAGTTGCCTGTCATGGTCACTCTGCACAATTTATTCTTATTTTTATTTTACATTTGTTGACCGGGAAAGTCCGACTAGGTTCCACAGATCCTGTTTTCAGCAGTGGCCCAGGGAGAAATGCTCCAGAAGCATGTTTTTAGAATGTGGGAGGAAACCGAAGTACCCTGAGGAAACCCACGCGAACGCAGGGAGAACATGCAAACTCCACAGAGAAGGCACCCCAGCCAAGAATCGAACTGGAGAACCTCTTGATGTGAGGTGATAGCATTAACCACTGCGCCGCCCAACCCAAACAAAATGGTAAAAGCAAAGAGGAAGTTTGTCAGAACAACTGAAAGGTATGAGATCATCTTTCTGACTTTTAGTTATTTTTGTTAAATACAGAGAAACTGAAATAGTGTTGATGCATTTGTATACTTAAAAGATAAATAAGTAAAAGGGAGAAAAGCACCCCCCTAGTCAAACAACATCCTAGTAGCACCCCCCTGGTCAAACAACATCCTAGTAGCACCCCCCTGGTCAAACAACATCCTAGTAGCACCCCCCCTAGTCAAACAACATCCTAGTAGCACACCCCTGGTCAAACAACATCCTAGTAGCACCCCCCTGGTCAAACAACATCCTAGTAGCACCCCCCCTAGTCAAACAACTTCCTAGTAGCACCCCCTGGTCAAACAACATCCTAGTAGCACCCCCCCTAGTCAAACAACATCCTAGTAGCACCCCCCTACTCAAACTACATCCTAGTAAGCCACCTAGTTTGCCTACATGTAAGGTCAGCTATTCCCATATGGTAGCGTGAATAGCCATGGCAACAGTCTTTGACATGTTGAGTCATAGATGACTGACAGACAAACCCTCACCTGAGGAATCTGCAGTACATGAAGTGTCCTGAAGAAGGAGAGGAAAGGCTGTATGTTATCAGTGTCATGATGATACTGAAGACATCTCCCCCTAGTATGTTCTGCCAATAGAGTCATTTACATGAAGAGCAAGCAAACTAGAACTGAACCCTGTAGAACATCCAATGGGATGAGATCAGAAGACAAATTTATTCCCAGACATTATCTGCTGGGCATGCCTTGATATGCAGTAGACGACTCATTTCAGGATAATACCCATAACTTCATCATAGGTCCAAAAGCAGTCCAGAATTCTATCATGATAAACCATCTTAAACAGAGGGAACCAGGTGAACTAGAGCAGAATAACAGACATGATTCCTCACCATAAGCAGATAATTTAGGGTCTGAATAAAAGCCATTTCAGTGTTACATCTCGTAATGTGAAAACAATATTGGAACAGACTGATTGCATAAGTTTCTAGTGAAATGGAATCAAGTTGTGAAAAACAACTTTCTTACTCTCTACTACGGTGAGAACAAACTATGACATTTGCAGAGTTAGGGATTGTGCCACGCTTGATCATAAGTTATATCAAGAAATCCTTATGGTTAGTTTATTTCTTATTTCTGGGGAAGAGAGGGAAGAGCAACACCTATTATGAAGCAGGTTAAATATGTGCGTTGACAACACCAATGTTGTATGAGCAGGGACAGATGGCCACTTAGCTCTTTTTAGGGTAAAGCAATAGTTGTGTTTGTGGCATTAGTGGTATCACACTACAGATTATATTAATGGTAGTTATAATCAGTGGCGTGTTCTGTCTAGACATATAAGTAAGTATTGGTAGCCCATACAATAGTGCGGTAGCCCATACTCCAGACTACGCTGTATGGTATTTCTTGGCATTCCTCTGCTAGATTCTGGACTTGCTTGTTATGTGTCTGTTGATTGTTTCCTGCTGTTTCAGCACAACTATTCTAGCATTCAGCTCATCTTGTTTGCGGTCATGTACCCACCACATGATTTATATTCATGTAGGTGCATATCCATAGAATGCATGTCTCATGTTTATGCATGTGCTCATGTACCCACCGCATGATTTATATTTATGTAAGTATATATGTATACGATGTATGCCTCCTTTTTATGCATGTGCACATGTATACCCTGGATGCCTCATTTTCATATAAGTACATAGTGCCTACATTGCATGCCTTGTATTCATGCATATGCAAATGTATACACTGTATGCCTCATATTCGTGTAGGCATATATGCATATAATGTATGTCTTGTATTCATGCATGTCCACATGTATACATTATATAACTGGTATTCATATATGTGTATATGTATACAATATATGCCTTGTATTCATGCAAGTGTGCATGCATACATTGTATGCCTTATATTCATGTGTGTGTCCATGTATAAATTGTATGCCTTGTATTCATGTATGTGCCCATGTATACGATGGATGCCATGTATTCATGCATTCATACACTGTATGCTTCATATTCATGTGTTTGTACATGTATATACTGTATGCCTCATATTCCTTTAAGTAGATATGCATACACTGTATGCCTCATATCCATATAAGTATATATTTATACAATGCATGGTTGTACTCATGTATGTGCAAATGTATACACTATATGATTCATATTCATGTAAATATATATATATATATATATATATATATATATATATATATATATATGTATACAATGCATGTCTTGTATTCATGTATGTGCACATGTCTTGTATTTGTGTAAGTACATATGCATACAGTATATGTCTTGTATTTGTTTATGAGCAAAGGAACACACTGTATGTCCCATATTTCTGTGTGTATGTGTACATACTGTATGCCTTGTATACACATATGTGCACATGTACACACTGTAAGCCTTATATTCATGCATGCGCACATGTATACATTGTATTCCTCATATTCATGTATGTGTACATCTCTGAATGGGTTTTTCATATTGAAGTGAACCCAGTTTTGTGGCCACTTTGATAAACGTTGTTTACAACAGGCATTTGATCCCATATTACAAGTGTATGCCCTTTAGAAAGTAGACTGCATATCATGTATAGAAGTATTCTTTGCTTTTCCTGTTATAGAGTTCCCTAACTGTACATTTATAATGCTTCCCACAGTAGGGCACAGACAGTATTCAGTGTTCCCTGACATAAGAACACAAGGTACATCATATGTATCAATGAAGCCAAGATCAAGGCATATTCAATACTATAATATCTGTAATGGAAATTTAATACAGAACTTTTGGATAGGAAGAGTGCACTAGTGATTTCCTACATTGCACTCACTATCTTTGATGTTGGAAGATGACAAGGGTCTGGGTTCTAGTCCCACACTGGGAACCAGGTCTCATTTTTCTCACACTAACACTGCAGTGCAACATAAGGACTTGCTGCTCTCCTGACATGCTATCCTGACAAGTAAGACATTAAACTGGGTTCTGATGTACCTGAGCTGGTTGTAGCACAGCTGGTGGCCATAGATCTTACCACACTTATTGAAGATACTAGGAAGTAGCTTTACTTTCATTTTCGGTCATACGGCCATTCATAAACAATTGAAAAATAAAATTACTATATACTTAAAATAAAACATAAAAGAAAAAATAACAAATGCATTTTCTCTTTATAATCATTATAACAATGGCTCAGTGGCACACTCAGCAGCACTGTCATCTCACAGCAGGAGATTCTCTGGTTCACTTCTTGCTTCTGCAGTTTCTTTCTCATCTGGATAACTCTATGGTTGCTGAAGGCTGTTCATAAGGTTGCTGGACAGCTTGGATGTGAAATAATATAGCTATTTAGAATCACAATTTTCCTTTAACATTTCTTCTGTTTAGCTATAATCTCACAGAGACTTTCCCCAGTGTTCTGGTGAAACTTTTAGGCAGTAGGTAAACTACTTTATGTGTTACCTGGAAAAAGGTCACATATCTAGTCACGCTTCAGTGAACAGAATATAAATAAACAGATCATTTTTGACATGTGCTTTGTTTTAGTTTCAGTAATGTGAGTCTCAGATAGCGAGATAAAGTGTTTATATAACTACCTTTTGCTCCCTGCTATACCAAATGTATTTTCTCTTACCTGTAAAGTTGTGTCATACTTTACTGAGTGTCTTTGTTTTTTACAAACTGTCATCCATAACATGGATAATAATGGTCTGTTTTTCGGTCCTTTTTCTTTTTCTGTCTCTTCCTTTCTACATTTTTTTTTTGATTTTTTGAAATTTTATTTTTACATTTTTACACTTTTCTGTGAAAGCATGCTGGGCTAACTTTTAGCATGAATCCATATGGAACACAGAGCATTGTAACATTGTATCATGTACTGGAATCCATATGGAACACAGAGCATTGGGACATTGTATCATGTACTAGAATCCATATGGAACACAGAGCATTGTAACATTGTATCATGTACTGGAATCCATATGGAACACAGAGCATTGTAACATTGTATCATGTACTGGAATCCATATGGAACACAGAGCATTGTAACATTGTATCATGTACTGGAATCCATATGGAACATAGAGCATTGTAACATTTTATCATGTACTGGAATCCATATGGAACACAGAGCATTGTAACATTGTATCGTACTGGAATCCATATGGAACACAGAGCATTGGAACATTGTATCATGTACTAGAATCCATATGGAACACAGAGCATTGTAACATTGTATCGTACTGGAATCCATATGGAACACAGAGCATTGTAACATAGTATCATGTACTGGAATCCATATGGAACACAGAGCATTGTAACATTGTATCATGTACTAGAATCCATATGGAACACAGAGCATTGTAACATTGTAT
Source organism: Protopterus annectens (assembly GCF_019279795.1). Classification (NCBI taxonomy): domain Eukaryota; kingdom Metazoa; phylum Chordata; order Ceratodontiformes; family Protopteridae; genus Protopterus; species Protopterus annectens. Next base: position 781,558,311 of record NC_056751.1, on the reverse strand, counting down.
TGTACTGGAATCCATATGGAACACAGAGCATTGTAACATAGTATCATGTACTGGAATCCATATGGAACACAGAGCATTGTAACATTGTATCATGTACTGGAATCCATATGGAACACAGAGCATTGTAACATTGTATTATGTACTGGAATCCATATGGAACACAGAGCATTGTAACATTGTATCATGTACTGGAATCCATATGGAACACAGAGCATTGTAACATTGTATCATGTACTGGAATCCATATGGAACACAGAGCATTGTAACATTGTATCATGTACTGGAATCCATATGGAACACAGAGCATTGTAACATTTTATCATGTACTGGAATCCATATGGAACACAGAGCATTGTAACATTGTATCGTACTGGAATCCATATGGAACACAGAGCATTGGAACATTGTATCATGTACTAGAATCCATATGGAACACAGAGCATTGTAACATTGTATCGTACTGGAATCCATATGGAACACAGAGCATTGTAACATAGTATCATGTACTGGAATCCATATGGAACACAGAGCATTGGAACATTGTATCATGTACTAGAATCCATATGGAACACAGAGCATTGTAACATTGTATTGTACTGGAATCCATATGGAACACAGAGCATTGTAACATAGTATCATGTACTGGAATCCATATGGAACACAGAGCATTGTAACATTGTATCATGTACTGGAATCCATATGGAACACAGAGCATTGTAACATTGTATCATGTACTGGAATCCATATGGAACACAGAGCATTGGAACATTGTATCATGTACTAGAATCCATATGGAACACAGAGCATTGTAACATTTTATCATGTACTGGAATCCATATGGAACACAGAGCATTGTAACATTTTATCATGTACTGGAATCCATATGGAACACAGAGCATTGTAACATTGTATCATGTACTGGAATCCATATGGAACACAGGGCATTGTAACATTGTATCATGTACTGGAATCCATATGGAACACAGATCATTGTAACATTTTATCATGTACTCCCATAGTCTGCAGGTCAAATTTTTGATTCCATTATCTTACTGTGCTATCCTTTCTTGTATGTCCCTCTTGTGTTGCCAAGAATTTGAACAATATGATGTACTGGAAAACTTTTTTAGGAATGTACATAGCTTACACTGCATATAAATGTTCATGAATCAGAGCACAGTCCACAGAGAATGTGCAGTGTTTAATAATTGCTTATATACTCCTATACCATTAGTAAGTTCTTTTGTTTGCTACTCCATGTTTTTTTCATAGCTGAACCTGTTGCTGTTTTGATAATTATGTTGATCATGCAGTCTACATTATGCCACATTTATTGTCTTTTTTTCTTCTTATGGTATTTTTTTCTATGAATGAATATGAATGTTCTGGCAGCTGGTTTAGAGGATTAAGATCTGTTTCTGGGGTTGCAACTTTATCTCAGCTTCAACTCTGAGCAAGTCACCTAATCAAACTGCACTCCCAGGCTGAGTCTGAAAAAAGCCATGGAGATCATGGCTGTACCTCAGAATATAAATACAAATACAAATAAATTAAAATAACACTGCGTTCTGCTGCCATTTGTATGTGGAGCTAGTGAATAATTAGGACTTAAATTATTCTGTAAAGCATAGTTAATTAATTGTGAGTTTTAGTACTAGCCATATGGGGCAATTTTTGTTTACTTCTTTGTTTTTAGCTTGTAACCATAAGTAAATACATATTTCAAAACTAAAACCGTAAAAGCACTTCCAACAAGTAAAAACAAAAAAAGCCACACAGCTGAAGTCCTTTGGTCATTGTTGCCTTACAGAAGCACTTACATTTGTTGTTCTTTTATTGTTCTTATTCAGTAAAGTATTTATGTGGACTTCAGCTGTGTGGCTTTTTTTGTTTTTACTTGTTTAAAACTAAAACACTGGACCTGATTCCAAAAGACATGCTCTTAGTGTAAGTGACTTACTCCGGTGTAAGCCTGTCTCAATTTCAGAGACAGTCTCTCAGTGTAACTGACATATTCCAGTGTAAACTTGTTCCGATTCCAAAAGATATGGTCTCACGAGTAAGTCACTTATACTGAGATCAAGACTTTTGGAATCTGTGCCATTTGTCTTATGTTGACTATGTCTGGTGGATCACAGAAGCATCAATCCTGCATCAAAATTTCATAACTGTTTTCTTACATAACAACCCATTTAGTTAAAACTAAAGTATTTACCAGATTATAAATATCACTTTTGCAATACTGGATAAGAAAATGTATGGATCTGAGCTACTGCTGACTGGTTTTATGCCATTGTTATTCTGTATAATAAATTTGTTGTCACAAAGTTAAAAGGAATAAAATAAAATAAACTGGTATATTCCTACATATGTCAGGATTAGACAAGAGGCATTTGACAGTAATGTAAAAACATCAGAACCACAACGGAACAATTTTTATAAAACCTGCAGAAAGAAGCATCACAACAATTTTCCTTTTATATGTACATTAAACACAGATGATTAAAGAAACATGGACTTCAGCCACGAAACCTAGCCATAAATTCTGAAACATATTATACAGAGACATAAATGGCACCACTGCTGTTTTAAAGGAGTGATGCATATTACAGATTATTTAAAAAATGTCCATTAAACAGTTTATGCATTTCTTTAGACAAATAAATAGGAACAATGATGATTAAAATATACATAGTATATGTAGTTCATTCAAGACCAGAAAATAAGAGCTTATGAAACAAAAACATAACCCAGGCACTCCAATCAAACAACAGACTATAGGATGTAGTGTGTGCTCTACATGTACACATGTTGGAGAAATACAGTTGTTTAACAATTAATAACCAGTTTCTAGCTTTAGATTGTGTTATGCCAGTTTAACAAACACAGTGCACATTTTTTACTGAAAAGCAAAACAAATTACTGATCTATTATTTGGCGTCTTATGAAAAATAGTTAAGAAAATTCATTCATCAAAACCAAAAAAGCTTGATCTTTGTTATTGTTTTGTGGAATTATGTAGACAATGTAAAACAATGAGTAATAAATTATTGTGGAATAATGTGGACAAAGTAAGACAATGAGTAATAAATTATTGTGGAATAATGTGGACAAAGTAAGACAATGAGTAATACATTATTGTGGAATAATGTAGACAAAGTAAGACAATGAGTAATAAATTACTGTGGAATAATGTGGGCAATGTAAGACAATGAGTAATAAATTACTGTGAAATAATGTGGACAAAGTAAGACAATGAGTAATAAATTATTGTGGAATAATGTGGACAAAGGAAGTAAATGAGCCACATTATGCTTTAGATGTTTTAACTGATGAATGGCAGTAAGTTAAGGATGGTCGGAGCAGAGCTGCAAGCACGGTACCGATCACCAGCCTGGAGGGTTCTGTTGCAGTAATGGTACCTATCACCAGCCTGGTGGTTACTGTTGCGGTAGTGGTACCTATCACCAGCCTGGTGGGTTCTTTTACAATAGTGGTACCTATCACCAGCCTGATGGGTTCTGTTGCAGTAGTGGTACCTATCACCAGCCTGATGGGTTCTGTTGCAGTAGTGGTACCTATCACCAGCCTGGTGGGTTCTGTTGCAGTAGTGGTCCCTATCACCAGTCTGGTGGGTTCTGTTGCAGTAGTGGTACCTATCACCAGCCTGATGGGTTCTGTTGTGGTAGTGGTACCTATCACCAGCCTGGTGGGTTCTATTGCAGTAGTGGTACCTATTACCAGCCTGGCGGCTTCTGTTGCAGTAGATATGCTGTACTGTGACCTTGTGGCCCATGATGCTCTGCCTGAAAGTCCACACTATCTTTCCCTTTGGGGTCACTCACCTTATCTACCTTGTAACACTCATCCAGGTCATTCATTAAATTCGAGTCTCGTTTTACTGTATGTTTGTCTGTTAAAGATAGCCTCTTGTCTGTACCATCTGCCAAAATAGATTCTGACTTCAACAAATTATTCTGAACTGTCATCCAGTTCATCTGTCCATATAAAGTTGCCAATAGGTGCCCTGAGAATTTGTAATCATTATCAAATGTAAAAGAGTGCCCACTGGCTAGCTGCTGCTCTCTCACATGTCCAGATCGTTCATTTATACTATGTAATGGAAAAGAAGTCAATTTTGGAAAGTTTGTCATGGAAGGAGGCAGACTCTGAGGTGTAGCAGGCAGTGTGTATTTTGGATGGTTTATCTGCCCATTCTGAAAAGAGGTGGGTATCTGGGGGTATCTGAATATCTTGGAACTTTCACTTGGGGGACCAAAACAGCAGCAAGATCCCATGATGCATGATGGGTGAACCAAGTTATACTCTGAAAAAAAAAACAGATTACAAATAGATCATTGCAAAATTAAGACACTGTTTCAACTCATCTTCACTGATAAGTATCATGCATAAAAAACATTGTAAATGTAACAGTGAGTTAAAATATCCTGTTTTCAAAACCTGGTGGGCAAGGTAAGAAATTGCAAGTTAAAGCATATAAATATGAGATCTGATTCAAATTTGCATGTCAAAATGCATATTCCCATGACTATATACTGTTCAATATATATTACTTGCCAACTCTGGATGCTGTATTATACATAAAGGAAATAGCAATAATTTGTAAAATGATTGGCTTGGTTTGAGCTTTGCTCTCATTTTCTGACATGTTAAATGGATAACTCAGACTACGTTTTATCTATCTTAATGAGCAAATCTTGCTTTCTTAATGGAAATTCATGGGTAATTAAAGGAATGATGAATATGCTGCAGAGTAACACTAAAATGCTGAATTCATAAAACTTACCACAAATTGTATACTTTCTGAATTGAGTGCATGCAGGTTGTGGTAACCTTTATGAATCCAGCCTTCATCTTTCTAGTTATGGTTTTTGGGTGTGTTATACCAAAGTGAGTCTGGAGTGCCAGTGCTACTGTGACCAATATGAATGTCATTTTGGTAAAAAAAGAAAAGGTTAGAAGTGGCATTTTCTTCAAACCCTTTAAAGAAATGCATTATATAAAAGGGTTAAGCCCATATTTTCTACCTGCAGGAGGCTTAACTCCAGGTATCACTTTACTTAATAATACTATAATCAGCTTCAGTACCAGTAGAATTTCTGATGCTCATACTGACTTTGTGGCACCTAAGGAGTTAAGTCCTGCAAGGTAATTTCTTGCCTGTTGCTTCTTAAATTTTGGAAGGGTATTTTAATGAAAGCATTCATAAGCTTTTTTATTAAATCCATGTTCCAAACAAATTAGGCTATCCTAAAGTGACATCATCTTAGGGCTAGTGTGAGGTGCTTTTATAGACATTAATAGGCATGACATCATACATGGGGGATACTGTGGCCATTACAGTCTATGGAAGCATGACTTGTGTTTCTTCTCTGAATCCATAGAGGGTAAAGTTCATAGTTTACACTCCACAACATCAACATACAGAAAATGCTAATTTTTAATTTTTATTTTATAGTAAAGCTCAGAAATGTTAGCGGATGGGGAGAAATGCTAGACTGGAAGTTTATTCATCACATATCATGGTATACCGGTAAGATTATTTTCATTGGCAGATCACAAGTGGCCATTTCTGATCAATTATGGTTTTCAGGCTCCATACTGAAATGTTGGTACTCAAAATACAGAGTACTGGCAAGATGGGAAAAAATAAAATACTAAAAGCACCAGAAAACAGCAAATCTCTAAAATTATCGTCTCCTTAAAACTTATTTTTGGGGGTGAAAGCCTCCCCTGCACCCCTGATGTGGGGAAAAAGTCCCCGTACCCCCAAACTTATATATACCAACTCCAAGATTACCATATCTCTGTGAAAACTGAATACTTTGGGAATGATACCTAAGTATGTGAGTCCGTTCATTCAGCCATTCAGCCTCCACATTTTGGGACTCACTCTAGCAGGTCCTGACATTTTACATGGCTATAGTTTTCATTTCAGTCTGTCCTGTTCTCTGAGCCCATTGCTGTCATTCAGTTTCACACCTATTGCTACTTTTTAGGCACCTTTATAAATGCAATATTTAGTATTCAGTGTGTGCTTCATATGATGGCTCGATGTTCATTCAATGAATACACATTTTACTAAAGCTCAAATCACAGAGACAAAACTGCTAAAAGTGCAGTTGAACAAAAATTCAACCTATCAAACCCCTTCCCTGAAGCACAAAAGCACATAAAATTATCCTTCACCACATTTTTCCAGGAGGCCAAGCCCCTTGCATCCCCATGTGGGGCGCCACACCCCCCACGCGTACTGCATATTAGATATACCAACTCTGAGATTGCACTACAGTGGGAAAAGGGTAACTCTCCTTATCCTCACCCTACCACAATCTACACCAGACGCTCTGATGCTATATCAGATGCATTCCCAGTAATGATTTAAACAAATAAAGACAAATACCAGTCCAGATATACACACACACACACACACACACACACACACACACACACACACACACACACACACACACACACACACACACACACACACACACACACACATACATATATATATATATATATATATATATATATACACACACACACACACACACACACACACACACACACACACACACACACACACACACATATATACGAGTGTCTAAAATCACTTTTTTAGCTGGAAACATTTCTTCCTGACCTGTCACATTGAATGGTGTTTCCTCTTGCAAGCTCTGAATTTCACAGTGACTCATAACATCATTTAACATAATTTTGCTTTTTCTGTGTGATTCTTACTGTGAAAATATGTGCTAGGATGTGCACTGCATAACTCTCTTAAGTATTTCTGGAACTAATTAGGATATCCTGTTAAAGTATTTTTAAAGAAATAGTGTATAAAATGAAAACAGCATTAGCAACACAGGCCAACACAGTATGGTGCACTTACCTCAAAGTAACCTCTTCAAACACAGTAACTGTGGTAATGACCAACTATACTAGAAATGGTATGAGTAATGGTGCCATCGCATTTCAAAGACAGATAGGCAGATGTACCAAACAGGCAAATATCCAATGAGAAAAATGTATTACTTTTCAGTTACAGGTGTGCATTATCAGAGATAGCTAACAGCAAATCTGTCATAATCTCAGTTGTATTATTTGTATCTAGGAGTGCACAGTTCCAGATGAGGGCAGTAAGCATAAAGTCATAATATTAGTCCATGTACTGTGGTACAGAAAGGTTAGATCATATACCCTGATATTGCCATGCATGTGTCTGTAATCTGTCTTGTAATCCTAACATTGTAGAGTATGTGCCTGTAACATGTCTTGTAATCCTAACTTTGTAGTGTATGTGTCTGTAACATCTGACTCACATTGTCGTGCATGTGTTTGTAATCGCAGAGTATGTGTCTGTAACCTGTCTTGTAATCCTAACGTTGCAGTGTATGTGCTTGTAATCTGTCTTGTAATTATTACATTGCAGTGTATGTGTCTGTAACCTGTCTTGTAATCAGGACATTGCAGTGTATATACATGTAACCTGTCTTGTAATCATGACATTGCACTGTATGTGTCTGTAACCTGTCTTGTAATCATGACATTGCAGTGTATGTGTCTGTAACCTGTCTTGTAATCATGACATTGCAGTGTATGTGCCTGTAATCTGTCTTGTAATTATGACACTGTAGTGTATATGTCTGTAACCTGCCTTGTAATCACGACATTACAGTGTATGTGCGTGTAACCTGTCTTGTATTCACAACATTGTAGTGTATGTGTCTGTAACCTGCCTTGTAATCATGACATTGCAGTGTATGTGCCTGTAACCTGTCTTGTAATCATGACATTGTAGTGTATGTATCTGTAACCTGTCTTATCATCATGACATTGCAGTGTATATGCCTGTAATCTGTCTTGTAATTATGACATTTCAGTGTATGTGCCTGTAACCTGTCTTGTAATCATGACATTGCAGTGTATGTGTCTGTAACCTGTCTGTCATCATGACATTGCAGTGTATGTGTCTGTAACCTGTCTTGTAATCCTAACATTGGAGTGTATGTGTCTGTAACCTGTCTTGTAATCCTAACATTGCAGTGTATGTGCCTGTAACCTGTCTTGTAATCATGACATTGTAGTGTATGCATCTGTAACCTGTCTTATCATCATGACATTGCGGTGTATATGCCTGTAATCTGTCTTGTAATTATGACATTTCAGTGTATGTGCCTGTAATCTGTCTTGTAATTATGACATTTCAGTGTATGTGCCTGTAACCTGTCTTGTAATCATGACATTGCAGTGTATGTGTCTGTAACCTGTCTGTCATCATGACATTGGAGTGTATGTGTCTGTAACCTGTCTTGTAATCCTAACATTGCAGTGTATGTGCCTGTAACCTGTCTTGTAATCATGACATTGTAGTGTATGTATCTGTAACCTGACTTGTCATCATGACATTGCAGTGTATATGCCTGTAATCTGTCTTGTAATTATGACATTTCAGTGTATGTGCCTGTAATCTGTCTTGTAATTATGACATTTCAGTGTATGTGCCTGTAATCTGTCTTGTAATTATGACATTTCAGTGTATGTGTCTGTAACCTGTCTTGTCATCATGACATTGCAGTGTATGTGTCTGTAACCTGTCTTGTAATCCTAACATTGGAGTGTATGTGTCTGTAACCTGTCTGACATTGCAGTATATGTGTCTGTAATCTGTGTAAATGTCTACTGCACAAAAGAACTGACCTGCTTTTCATTTAGTATGATAGCAGAAAAATTCATGTAGACACACTTTGTCATGCATATAGAATACTCACACACTAGGATTATATTACACCCCACTAAGATATATGACATAAAATGCATATGAGCAGGGCTATTATTATTTGGTGTCTGGGTTCTTATTAATAGTGGCGTAGCCCAGTGTAGGTGCACAAGGCTGGTGTCAATTGGTGTGGTGAGCATAGATTTACACGACACTGTATCCGATGTGTCTGCCCAAAATGTATGCCATTAAAAGTACTGAGCATGCAGCAAGGATGCCGAGTGCCTCGTCAAGTTATATAACACAATCTGAACGGTCAGAAATGTTGTCATTTTAAGTATCTATCTATAGATATATATCTATCTATAGCTATCTATATCTATCTATATCTAATCTCTCTCTATATATATACATATATATATATATATATATATATATATATATATATATATATATATATATATATATATATATATATATATATATATATATATATATATATATATATATATATATATATATATATATATATATATATATATATATAATATAGTATATATAATTTTACTGTTCACTTATATGTTTCAGCCATACATTACCAGTATGCATAAAACGGAGTCACAAAACTGCATTACTAACTGATTTATTTGTTTGGTTGCTTAATTTATTTATATATTGAATATCTGTTAACTGGGAAGTTGGACAGGTCCAGGGCCCTTTTGACCATAACCTGAGCCAAAATAGTAGCAATAAGTTACACAAAGTACACAAATATCGTGCAACAAAAACAAATATGCAAATATTAAATAAAATAACAGAGTCAATAAACAATTAAAAAGACAGAAAAACTAAGAGTCATAATGATTCAAACTGATGGATAAATGGAGTGGAAAAGATTCATTATTTCTTAACCCAATGTGTCAGCTATACTGCATTGATATTATACCCAAGTGTTACATTACAGATCCAAACTGTGAAATAGTCCCTGAAATATGACTTTTATTAAGCAAGGATGTGGCTGATTTAACAGCTGTCCATCTATTGTCAAACTGTCATGGATTAACTCAAGTCAACGCTTTTTAATATTTTTTATATGGCTCCAGAAGAGGTCATCACTCAACCCACTCATCTTTGTGGACTTCTCCAAGGCCAGTTTCTTTGCATTTACTGCAGACTTCAGAGGATTCGACAGTTGCCCACCCCTCAATGATCCTATAAATGTATTCCCATCTTATCTCTTGCATTGAGACTTATGTTTCTGTTAACCATAAAGACAATGCCAATTTTAGAAACAGCTTTCGGGTGGAACTCAGCCAGAAACAAACCTTAACAAAAGTACAAAGCTCATAGCCCTGATGAAAAGAACAAAATCTCAGCAAATCAAAATCAACCTCAAAACAGTTAATAAAGACTGAGGAGAAGGAAAAAATCCTACAAAGCTAATTATGAACTTAAAATTGCTACAACAGTGGCCAATGTCATGGCATAGAGGGATGAAGCCCTAAATATCATCCAGGCAACCTGGGTTTGGTTAACATCTTGGGATTCTGAATTGCTAGCAGGGTGGAAGGGGCATACCCATTCTTCGGGGAAGGTACTGATCAAAAACAGGAGGCATGATCCATAGAGAGGAGCAGAACTCAAGTGTTGTCGATGAATGCAGGGGATGCGACAGAAAAACAAAGAAAGGTCAAAACATAGCCACCAACAGCGGCAAAAGCAGTAGCTGACAACACCCCTCAGGATCTCCGTAAGATTTTCACTGGCCCCAGCACATTCAAAGAAAAAGTCTGGGGGAGAAAGAAGGGGCAGGTGGACATGACAATGGAAAGGGGCACTTGGACAGCTAGAAAGAATAAAGCAGCAAAGACGGGGGAAACATTGCTACATCGGTGAAGGATAACCACAAAACATTCTTTAAAGTTCACAGCGCATACTTATACAGCCACGGTTTGTACACACCCACCTAACAAGTTACAATTCTACCCACACCACTACAGCCATCCTCATTAATTACACCCCTCCTTTCCTCATCTTACTGGTCGCTTCATTTCCAACTTCCACTCTGTTATTTACACCCCCTTTAGTACCCAACCAATATCTTGTCATCAGCCTCACCTTACACTTTACTCCACATCCCACTGTCACTAACTATTCTCATACTAACAGCCTTCACTTCCTTAAATCCAGTCACAGCAACTTCTTATAAAGGCTCCCGTACACTATCCACCTTTATCTACCTTTCTCATAAAGCTACTCTCTGATATCTCCCAGCCTCTATACCATAAACCTTCTCCTCTTCCAAAAATACCACACACTCTCAATTGAAACACATACCTACCCCACTACATTTTATTCTTGCAAAATAAAATATACTACTTCCAGTTCACCACTTCACACCAACTTCTCAAAATTAAATCTCAGTGGTGATATTCACCCTAATCATGGTTCCAACTCTTCTCCCACCCCTTTTTTCACCCTAGCCACAATACTTACCAACCTCCCTCTACAGCTTTTAACTGTAAATTCCTAAAAATAATCACACTAAACTTTCAAACCTGTAACCAAATCTCCAACGTCTATGCCTGGTTGTCACAGAACACTCCTGACATTCTAGCTGACATAGAGACCTGGCTTTAACTCAGCATTAAAGACACAGAAAATTTCCTTCCCAGTTATAGCTTTATTAGTGCTGACAGAACCCACAAAAAAGCTGGAGGACTTGCTCCCTTCTATCGTAACTTACTCAATATTGCTCTCCATTCTATCCCATTCCTCAATTTCATAATGCAGAAATCCTTATTACATTCCTAAAAATGTACAAAATCAAAACTATATGCCTTATACTACTATATATCCCACCAAGCCCAAACATCACTATCCTTGAAGACATACTATCTTGGATATCTAATGTCATACAAAACAAAATTGTCATTCTAGGAGATGCTAATATTAACTGGCAGAATCTCACTTGTAATTTATCTGCCTCTAGCATAAACCCAACTCATCATCACCCCCACTGAATTCTCCAACAACAACTGCCAGGGCTCCATAATTGACTGGATTTTAGTTAATGACCCCACCAAATTCTCTGATGCTGGGTCCCTCCCAGATACATTGAGCAACCACCTCCTTACCTATGGTCTTAGAGCAATCTCCCACCCTCTTAAAGACCACCAATACAAAACTATTCAGAACATGTCTGACTTTAACCAACAAACACTCACCAACACTTTAAAAGCTATCAACTGGTCCATCCTCAAAACTCTTCCTCTTGACAAAGCAGCCAACTACTTCAACACAACTTTCCTTGCCATCCTTAACCAACTGGCACCCCTAAGTAGGAAAATAATCAAAAGTAACTTAACACCTTGGCTATCCAAAGCTACTAAAGATCTAATGAGAGCCAAAGACAATTTCTGGAAAACTTTGGTACACATCCAAATCCCCCTCAGACCTAATCAAATGTAGGCATCTTTGCAATCTGACAAAAAAAGCTGTAACAAAAGACAAAAAGTATCCATAATCTCAAAACATTCTGGTCATCCATTTCACCACTTCTCAATCCTGGTAAAAAAAATAACCCCGACCCTCTTCCAGACAAAAGCACTGAACAAATAGCCAACCTCTTTACCAATCATTTCATTGAACGAATATAGAATGTCACTTCAAACACATCATCCCTTCCCCCCACCACACACAACTCACCACTAGCCCAACGGTTCCTGGAGTTCATAAATTCAAATGCCATGGAACAGCTAGTCACTGTTCCCACGAGAGGAGAAAATATACTAGATCTCATTGTCACAAACATGGGGACAAAATGCTCCACACCGAAAGTATATCCCTCATTGGTGAGATCTGATCATAAACTAATCTCACTGGAAATCCACATCCGCCCCCACCCCAAACAAAAGACCATAGTGAAGAACTTCTCTAAAGCAAACTGCACACTACTCAAGACTGGTGTGGTATCCTTCAAGGCCCCTGAGCCAGAGGAAACCACAACCCAAGCTATGGAGAAGCCCTTACAAATGCCTTCTATGAACACCTCCAGGACTGCATGGATCAGGCAATCCCAAATAAAACCAAGACTCTTTCCACAAAGGGCAAACGTCCAGTCTGGTGGACCCCAGCCATTAACAAACTTTACAATAAGAGGAGAAAGCTATTACATGATAGAACAAAATCCATAAAGAAGTCACCCTGATCATTATTAGTAAAAAAAAAAAGAGCACTCTAAAAATAAAACTAAGGCCAATTTGAGAAAAATTGCCATGGATTCAAGGACAATCATAAGGCCTTTCCTTTTCAGCTATGTTAGGAACCTGGGTGGAAACTCCCAGATATGCTCAGAATTAGTCCAAAATGATACAAAAATCACTGAACCCACAGACATTGCCAACATACTGGCAGACAGGTTCAGTGCAAACTTCACCCCTCTCCCCTAAAGGAGAGATAACTATCAGCGGTGTGTAATACCCAACCAGTGCTTAGCCTCGGACATCTCAAATGTGCAGGTGAAAGCTGCTCTCTCTAAAGCTAAAACACAGCATCAATGGGACGGATGGGTGTCCCCGCTGTGTGCTACAAAGCTAAATGATGAATTAAACCGCGCGCCATACGGATGGTGTCCCGACTATGCTACTACGAGCCAAATGAAGGGAAAACCCGCAGGCAGCTGTTTAATCTCAGCCTTACCACAGGATGATACCCAAGCCCAAGCGTCGGCGCAGCGGTGGTCCCCTCCACTCCAACAAGCCTCTCACTCTACGGACCCTGATGATACCCCTTAAGCTTAACCTTGGCCCACAGTGATTACGTGCCTGGCGGAGGCGTACGGGCAACGGTGGTCCCACTCATGCCCGGGACCCCCCGCACCATCACCGCATAAGTCTAGTCTGCAAAGCTATGGAGAGGATCATAATGGAGCTCATAAACAAAGATATGGGGGACTTGCAGACATTGGACCCGACAGTTTTTTTTTTTGTCAAGAAGAGATCTGTGCCTTTTGAACTTGGTGGAAGCTTCTCGAAATAGTCACCAAGGCCATTGATGAGAAGGCAGTCCATACAGCCTACCTTGACCTTGCAAGGCTTTCGACACAATACCCCACTGTGTGTATTGTAAAAAACCATACCAGCTTAAATGTAAAATATATATCACAAGATGGTTGTGCAAACAGTTTAAGGAAGGTGAAACCTGTGTTAGAGAGTCTGCGCCTGTCACCAGACCAGCCCATCCCACAAAGTGTCCCATCCTACGTCGGTCCTTGTCCCCTATTGTTTGGCGCCATTCAAGTGCACATGCCAACATGGGGAGGACTTTACAGTGCAAAGTTTTTGCAGGACCTTGGCTTATGAAGGGAAAGTGATCGGAAATGGGATATCCACGGATATCGGGACTCACTCCACGGAAACAGATAGCTGGTGCCAGAGCCATGGCCTGAAGTTAAACACCAAAAATGTATAGTCACCATTAGAAAAAAAAACAAGGTAACAACCCCAAGCATATAGGCGGGTGGCAATCCACTAAGCACAGAAGAGGTTATCAGGGACCTGGGGACCCAGGTTGACAGTGGCCTTTTTTTTGACACTCACATTTGCTAAAGTGGTTGAGACCTTCTACATTGCCCATTGCCCACCTGATCATGGAGAGGGTCACATCTCTCTATTAGGGTCCATTGTTGTTCCCTCTGCTTCACTTATCAGACCAATGATCGGTACAATGCCCCATTCGGGATGTATCTCACCCGACATCTGCAGCAATTGGAGAGACCAAAGTTCCCTCACCAAAGGATAAAGGGACTCCAAAATCATCGCCGCTGCCAGAAGACCCAAAGGTTCCTCACCAAAAGGATCAAAGGGACTCCAAAATCATCCATATGCTGCCAGATTGGAAAATCCAGCTCTATTCAGTCGCATACCGGTCTGCTCAAGGACATGCCTGACATGACATACCAGTCCATCCAACCCAATGGACATGCTCCTCTCCATCCCAAATCCACCAAAACCACTAGAGCAAACACTAAACCATAAGCGACTTAACAATGGGGCGGCTGGAATAGGGCGTATCACTCAGAGACTCCTATGCTCCAAGAGAGAAATCCTGGTCCATGAAAGGCTGAAGCACCTTCCGTTGAGGCAAGAGCACTGACTCTGTTCAAGAAATCTAGACCTGTGGATGGGAGATCGTAGGTTTGCCGGGAATCATCTGTGTCACTGCTGGACAGAGGCATAACAAACTAATGGGCACAGTATTTTTTCATATATAAGGGGTGGCGTAAAGCCTAAAAATAAGAAGAAATCTAGGACCTGTGTGGAGGGAGGGATCGAGGTTTGCAGGGAACTCACATATCCAAAGCTACCGCTGGACAGGAGGCACAACAAACCAATATAACAGTATTTTTCATATTCAAGGCGTGGTTGCAAAAAAAGGGCTAGGCTTATAAATGCCTTAGGGCAGATAGCCTAGTATAAACCTATGAACCTATGAACCTATGAACTATCACACAACCCAACACAAGACCCACTGCCTCCTCCCTCAGGCCTTGTCCCACTCTCACTCCTTCACTCCACTGCTTCCTCAACTTCACCTACCCTCTCACTAAAGCCTGTTTTTATCAACACAGTTAAGAAGCTCCTCCTCAAACTCAAAGCCTGCACTAACTTTCCTGACTATATTCCTGCAGACTATCTCAAGATGACAGCATATCCTATATCCATCCTCATTAACAGATCTATCCTAGATGCTTACATTCCAACTCTCTGGAAATAATCCTTCATTGTACCATTGCAGAAAGGTGACACTCCATTGAAATATCCAACTACTGACCCATTGCCTTACTGTCGCCAATCTCTAAACCCCTCGAAAAATGCATCCACTCACAACTTCTCTGCTACCTCCTTAACAATCAACTCTTCACTTCCACACAGCATGGCTTTAAACCAGGACACAGTACTAATACAGTTCTATTATCCTTCATTGACACAGTAAACAAAGTACGCAACTCAGGCAAACCGGTTTCCTCTCTGTTCCTTGACCTAAGGCCTTTGATACTGTTCCTCAATAGCTTCTTATACAAAAGCTAAATAACCTTGAAGTATCCCCTTCCACCACCAGCTGGTTCACTAGTTACCTCTCTAATAGGCAGCAGACAGTTAAATGGCTAGACTCCCTCTCTGCTTTCCAAGACACTTCACTGGAGTTCCCCAAGGCTCTATCCTTGGCCCCCACTTTTTAACATCTTTACAAATGACCTATATACCTCCTCCCAACAGAGAACACTATCATGCTATGCTGATAACTCTACAGTCATCTGTTCATCTGATTCTATATCACAACTCCAACAAATCACCCAACCTGCATTTACATCCATTAAGAGCTGGCTAACTAATAATCAACTAGTGCTTAACTAGTGCTTAACTCCACCAAAACTAAATTTGTACTCTTCACCCTCAAAATGTACTTCCTAAATAAAAGCCAATTTACTCTTCTCTCACAGAACAACACAGTAATTGAACATTTCCCGCATTAATCTACTAGGTGTCACCACTGACAAGTTCAACCTACATACACATAACAGCATTAAGAATATACGCCAGAAACATGGAATTCTGCATAGGCACAAACATTTCTTAGACTCTTACACTAAACAAACACTAGCAACTTCCTACCTCCTGCCCTTTCTCTTTAAATGGAGCCCCAGTTCTCACTAACCTAAACCTGCCTAAAATCTAAACTCAAAACTTGCTACAACAAAATTGCTAAGGTTGGCAGCAATACAAAATCATCACTGTATACCCCTCTGCAATCTGAATTGGCTTGAACGTCCACATCACCTTACCTTCATCCAGCTCAATACAGCACATAAAATCATCTGTAGACATATGGCTGCCCCGCCTAGAATACAATTTTCCACTTAAATATGAAGCAGATCTCTCAGGTTAGAAAACAAGCAACTTTTACAAGAGAATCATCCCATGAAATCAGCCAAACATAACCTATACTCCTTCTCAATTGCTAAAATATAGAACCCGTCCCCTTATCTAACAGATCCAACCACATCCACACATCGTTCAAGTTCACAGTTAAGGATAAATCCTAAATCTCTGAATCCTGGATCTGCTCCTGCTCAACCCCAAAATGATAACTCTTGCCACATCATCACACCTACATCTCCTTCCTCTGCTACCCTTAACTCTATCTGTCCTAACCCCTTTAGTACTCCTGTTCATTCTACCTCTCTCCTCCCCTGTTCCTACTACTATGCCCTCCTCCTTTTCTTCAAAACAACCATATCAGCTATTTTACATCTTCCTAATAACTACTCCAGTATATAATGCTGTGACTAGCTCAGACTTTAAATGGAGAATACACTGGAACTATCCTATGGTTTGTAACCAAATGCTATATTAATGCTGCTGTGATGTTTGATGTTAAATATTTCAGCTACCATTAAGTGAGTATTTATATTTAAACTACTACGCTAATCTGTTTGTCTAATGGTGCTCATATATAAACTTTATGTCTTATGGAGTTTTCCTCCTTGGCCTCCACTGAAAATGGGTTCTTTATGACCCATTTGGGCTTCCTGGTAAACAAATGTCAAACAAATAAAATAAATTTAATTATGTACCGAACCCCCAAAATACAAGTAATCTCCGTGGTATCCCCAAAGCCTCAAACAACCCACTATACAAGTATAGTGGGCCCAAAAGCAAAACAGTGTAAGAAACTTCTCTGAAAGATTTTCAATCCACACACACACACACACACACACACACACACACACACACACACACACACACACACACATATATATATATATATATATATATATATATATATATATATAAAATGATAGATATAGATATATGAGCGTGCTACGGAATCCTGAAAGCCCAAAATCCTGAAAGTTCAAAATACTGAAAACTCAAAATCCTGAAAACACACAGGATACCAACACTTACTATATGAACTCCATCATCACCACCACCATTGTCCCTCTTACTTAAACATGAACATCACCACCACTACCACTAATGTTGGACATCCTACCTACCATCACCATTGCACCTCCTCCTTAATCTATTCAGCTGAAGTCTTTCCTCTAGATACATTCTAGAAGCCTGAAGAACAATTGCAGTACTGCCTCAACACGAAGCTCCATCATGGATCCTGGTAACTATATACATCTCAACTCACTACCATTAGTTGCACATTGATGGAGCATATTATATTGGACCTCATCAACAGGGATAGAGGAAACCTGAAATCTTTAGATCCAAAGCAGTTTTGTTTTGTCAAAGGTAGAGTCTGCCTATTAAACCTAAGTGGCTTTGCTGAAAGAATCCCAGAAGCACTGTTTGTGGATAACTCTATGCACATATCTTACCTGCACTGTTTGAGGATAACTCTATGCACATATCTTATCTGCACTGTTTGAGGATAACTCCATGCACATATTTTACCTGCACTATTTGAGGATAGCTCCATGCACATATCTTACCTGCACTGTTTGAGGATAACTCCATGCACATATCTTACCTGCACTATTTGAGGATAACTCCATGCACATGTCTTACCTGCACTGTTTGAGGATACCTCCATGCGCATATCTGTACTGTTTGAGGATAACTCCATGCACATATCTTACATGCACTGTTTGAGGATAACTCCATGCACATATCTTACCTGCACTGTTTGAGGATAACTCCATGCACATATCTTACCTGCACTGTTTGAGGATAACTCCATACACATATCTTACCTGAACTGTTTGAGGATAACTCCATGCACATATCTTATCTGCACTGTTTGAGGATAACTCCATGCACATATCTTACCTGCACTGTTTGAAGATAACTCCATGCACATATCTTACCTGCACTATTTGAGGATAACTCCATGCACATGTCTTACCTGCACTGTTTGAGGATACCTCCATGTGCATATCTGCACTGTTTGAGGATAACTCCATGCACATATCTTACCTGCACTGTTTGAGGATAACTCCATGCACATATCTTACCTGCACTGTTTGAGGATAAATCCATGCACATATTTTACCTGCACTATTTGAGGATAACTCCATGCACATATCTTACCTGCACTGTTTGAAGATAACTCCATGCACATATCTTGCCTGCACTGTTTGAGGATAACTCCATGCACATATCTTACCTGCACTGTTTGAAGATAACTCCATGCACATATCTTACCTGCACTGTTTGAGGATAACTCCATGCACATTTCTTACCTTGATTTAGTTAAGAGCCTTGACTCCATATTCTACACTGTCATCATTATCTAACTAGTTAGGCTCATATAGACACCTCCTGTATGTAACCTTTGGTTTACTAGCTGGTTTGCAGATACAGCATACTCTATTAGAGCCGATGGATGACACATAATTCTCCAAGAAACTTGTCATCTGTGTTGCACCTCCAGGCTCTCTTCTGAGGCCACTTCTATTTGGAATTTAATTTCCTGATGTCAAAACTGACACTAAAGGCCCTTAACTGGACTACATTTGCAGATGATTGTCAACTTGGAGCCATTATCCACTCTGCTGATAGCATTTGTGTGTTACTCAAATACACTTGGGGTGTCCAGGTCTAACTCAGCTAAACTTGGGGTGACAGCATGATGGTCTAAAGATGAGCAGCAAAAAAAAAAATGTAATGACATTGTAAAATTTGTGAAAAAGAAATTCTTGCACACCTGTGACATAAATGACACCTTCGTTAAAATAGACTTTATCATTAGAGATCTAGGCGCCTTCATGTATATCAAACTCTGTTTTGAAAACCACTTATTCACTGGCATTAGGGAAGCCTTCTACTTCATCCACGTTATTATTAAGATCATTTCCTCTTGGTCCAAAGATGCTATTGGCCCCCTTTACTCATCCCAGATCAGGTATTTACTAGAATACAATACACAATTCTGCATATATCTATCCATGCACCTAATGCAACATGAAAATCTGCAATAGTTCCTCATCATAAATGTATTGGATATGAACTCCCTAAGGTATCTGAAGAGTCTAAAACTACTGTCTCTCTTCTCTGTCTTCTGTAGACTCCTATGTGGCAATCTATGCATAGCATGCAAAGCTATAAATGACTGATGGGAAGCCTGTTCCACAAGATGGGTAGTCTCTAAGACTCATAACTGTACCTCTAACATATCTTATTTATGTTGCAGGTGAGGTTTAAATCCCTAGATCAGGTATTTCTGATGCTGTTAGTTTTTTATATGTACCACAGGTCCATCAGAGTGGGATCAGAGCATGCTTTGTAGGTGAATTGCAGAATGTCTTGTAGCAGTCTGTAGGAGACTGAGTATAGTCTCCCCTATCCTAATTTCTTGAATCCTCTTTGTGAGCCAGCTAGCTATCACTGGTGACATATTGGTTTATGCCTAATTTAGTGAGTAATATATTATTTTCATCAATAACCTCCAGACAGATGGTCATGAGACATACTTATAAATATGTAAGGCCAAGTATGGAGCTCTAGGCCACAGTGGCATTGAAAAAGGCTACAGTATATACGTATATGTAATCAGTGTTGGATTTTGAGCATCACTGACCTGCACCTGAAACATGAACATAACTTTGTCTGGCAGTTGGCTTAGAGGAATAAGTAGCTGTTAAAAAGCCAATTTCTGTGGTTCAGAGGTGCAACGTTTAATCCATTCTGCCTCCATTGTCTAACGGTATGACTGAGCAAGTCACTTAACTAGACACCACTTCCAGGCTGAGTGTGAAAAAGGTCCATGAAGATCAGTGCTCTACCATGAAAAACAAATTCAAAATAATAAACACTTACAAGAGTTCTATTAATTTAGTACAACGGTAGCACAGGATATCATTCTAAACTGAGAGTCGAAGCAGTGGGGCCTATTTCAGATATGTGGGCTTGGAGCTGTACCTCCATCAGTTCCCTTGTTAATCTGACCCTATTTATAATAAGAGCACCACATTAATTCCTGAACTCTACAATTCCTGCCTTTATACTGGCAATGCCTTCCTGTATTATAGATCTGTTGGCTGTATTACCTGTCTTATGACCAGTAGTATAAGGAAGGAAAGTATTAAACATTATGATTGGTTATTCAGTGAATGGAGTATGCAGTAAGGCAGTGAGTTTACATGGGAAGGGAGGAAACCATGAGAGGATTGAGGGGGTTCTTTAGCAGTATTAGGCCCCAACTCTACCATCTTTTAGGTGCATCATTAAAAGAAGTGCTGGATGTACAACTTTGTCTTTAAAATGAGGAAAAAAGGAGAAACAATCCATTCAGAAAAAGGTAATAAAGGTGGTAGTGGGTTACATTTTATTAGGAGTACAGAGAAAACATTAGACAGTTTAAGGGAAAAAGGAAGGAGAACAAAGGGGATTTAATAAAGAGAATATTGAGGAGGATACATAAGACAATGGTAAAGATGAAAAAATGTAGCTTTTGTTGGGAAAAAATGACTGGAAAATGGAGAGCATCAGCAAGCAGACAGATGATGAATAGGAGTTGGAGGTAACATGGTGGATTATGGAAATGTCAAATAAATGGAAATTAAGAACAACAATAAAAGAATAAATGATCACCGGTAAAATGGTCATATAGAAGAAGAAACTCAGAATTATACTGAAGGACAGGGATAGCAGGCAAAACACATGCATGTAGGACACAACTATAAAGTTGCTCCTATACTCAGAAATCTCTATAGGTTTATTAAGAAGCAATGCATAGCTAACCCTTATATAAACTAATTCATGAAGATCTTCATTCACAAAGTGCAATTGGCTGCATCCCTCAGACAGAATTTATAGATCCATATCAGTCATTAATATTGATATGAAAATTCTAATGGTAATTCTTAATGCAAACAGATTTTAATCATTTTTGCCAAACCTTACAACTAACGTCTTGGCAGCCTTTATAGTCCACCAGCAAATGCAAGACTATAATACAACTTTGGAGTAACTAAAATACTTTAATAATGTGAACTGCCAAATAGAGGTGGTTCTGGCATATAAAGCCTCCAAAGTCCCTGAGAGATGTCATTTAAACAAGTTCTTTGCTGGGGGATATGCCCCCATATTACTTTTGTGGGACCTTCTCATTCACCTACTACTTCGTATACTATGAGATCATTGCACCTTCTGAAAGGGTGATACAAGGGTGCATGTTTTTGCTGTTATGGAATACACAATTGCAGGCTTCATACCTAGCCAGACCATTAATGGATCTTTTTTTTTTGTCTGAGTGGTGGGTATTCTTCCAGAAAATGTAGCTTACAGATGGGAATGCTAAGTATTTGTGTAGCTCTACAGTCAATAGGAAGCCAGTCGGCCTTTTTGAGAGAGACACAGAGGTGTTCTCTTGTTTTATTTAAAAAAATAAGCTGGTAAACTTAATTTGCTTTCATATGTAGTATCTTGATACTTGAAACTATTGACTGAATTGCTTGAAGGGGTTGTGGATTACATTTTAGAGATATATTTTCCAATCTCCTTTCCAAGAGAGCAGACATATTAAACGTCCGAGGGTCTTGGATTACTGTTGCAGTAGCGTGATGATATAAATTATGTGGAATTTAATCAATTTAATTATGTGCCAAGGCAAAGAAACTCCTGAATCCAGTCTTGGGTTGTGTTCTGCATGTCTTTTGATAATTAATTTCTACACTGGTTGGACATGCAAAACAACACAGATTTGGTTTAGCTTAAGTTGATTATCAAATCATTGAGTGGACATGACATCCATATATGACAGAATCGTTTGGGGAATTCAACCCAAGTAGTTTTTGCAGAAGTATATTATTTATGATGGCCTTGTCATCTGTGAATGTAGTTAACAGCTGGCAGTCTGGCAGCTAGGTTGTCTGTTCCTAAGGCAGCAGCTAAGACAGAATTTTTAGGCCAAGGTTGTTGTGCTGAAAAATGTCTGTGAAACAGTACTTTTTACAATGGCTGAGGTACATCAGCCAGCAGAAATAAATAAATAAATAATAACACAGAGTCTAAAGTAGGAGGTACATTTTAATTATTGCTCTTATAAATGTAGAAAGTTGCTTGAAGGTTTTGTGTTAGCATGAATATTCTAAATGACATGAAGTCTGAAACTCAACTGCTTGCCATTATTTAGTGACTTTAGACCCCAATGATTTGCAAAAAGAAAATAAAGCAGATTCTA
This sequence comes from Protopterus annectens, assembly GCF_019279795.1. Taxonomy (NCBI): domain Eukaryota; kingdom Metazoa; phylum Chordata; order Ceratodontiformes; family Protopteridae; genus Protopterus; species Protopterus annectens. The sequence continues at coordinate 781,535,366 of NC_056751.1, read as the reverse complement.
TGAGCAACAGAGCAAAATATGAGGCAATAAAATGGACATTCTGTGAGGGTTATGGGGTTTGGGACTTTATATGAGCAGACTACTACAGAATAGAACATTGCACATCCGGGCAGCGCCTGTTAGCTAGGGCTAAATTATTCCTGGCTCCACCAAGTCACCTCTTCAGTTTTTCCCTTGAAAGTAGACTAACTCTCAATCTAAGTACTTAAAAAGCATCCTACAGACCAGCACTTGCTCAGACCTAATAGCAAGCACTAATACACCCCGACACTTGATTGCCCAGCAGGACAAAGCTCATTATTCACCCCTCACCAACCAACCAGCTAGGCAGCTCACCCTACTATTTAGGCATGACCAAAGGGCAATTTCAGGTATACTCTCCAGTTCAGCTGGTGAACCTGGGTATCCTGAGGCAATGTTACAACTGCCTCATGTACACAGACAATACTCTCCTCCTACCACAAAACATTAACATATGCGAGAGGTGCAATTATATTGCTAAATTGGAGGTTAAGCTCTCTCCACCCAAGACTGGAACAGTCATGAGGAGAAGGTTAACACTTGCACCACACCTCCAGCCTCACATAGACCTACTAAACCAGCAATGGCAAAAAATACACATAAATACACAAAAATCATACTCAGACCCTCTAAATAAAAACCTGCAAAAGCATCAGAGAGCTCCAAAGCAGACACCCAAACAACCTGCACCTCCCGTCACAAACCAGACAACACATAAAACACAAAATCAATGTGCCGCACAATCACAGCCCTTAAGGCGAAATAACATACCTAACACACTAGTAATAGGCAACTCTATAGTCAGGCACACTGACGTCCCACTCACTAGGCTGGACAAGGAGAAGGTTACTGTTAACTGCCTGTCGGGAGCCAGAATCCGCCACATAACACAAGCACTCATGTCACTCCAGAACAAGTACAAATATGACTCTGTCATTATTCATGTTGGTGTGAATGACCTGAGATGTACCTCCCTGGACTACATGAAAAGAGACATGAAAGAGCTCTCTGATCATGTAGCCCAGGTGGGTATGACCTTGACCCTGAGTAGCATCTTGCCCTCACCAAGAATGATGCCGAAGTATAAAGACAAAATGATCAATTTCAACAATTGGCTAAGCTTCTGGTATCATTCAAAGGGGATCCAGTGTCTGTCAGCCTGGGACGACATGCTCGACAAGCCTCATTGCTTCACAGGAGACGCCTTGCACCTGTCAACTCTAGGCTTTCGAATACTGGCCAAGGCTCTTGCTGCCCCCATAGTGCCTTTTTAGGCAAGGTTCAAAAGTCAAACCCGCCTCCGTAAAAAGCACAAATAAACAAATGAGGGTTATGCTACTCAACGCCAGGAGTTTAAATGTCAAAATTCATGCACTCGAAGGACTCCTCAATATGGAGAATGTCGACATCTGTGCAGTAACTGAAACCTGGTTCAAGGCAACACAGAGCACCCCAGCACTACCGGGCTACAACTCATACCACACATTTTGGCCACAGAACATGGACTAAAACACAAAAGGAGGGGGTGTATCCATATTCATCAAGGATGCCTACACCTCCAGGTTTAGTGGCGCAGCATGATACCACTGAGATCATCCATGTGCAACTAACATTGGGCAAATCTGTAATGCAAATTGTGGCCTGCTACAGATCATCCTCCATGACCCAGGACCACCACTCTGCCTTTCTGGAGACACTGGAAAACATGAAGATCCTACTGAACACCCTGATATTGGGCGATTTCAATTACCCTACCATTAACTGGGAAAACTACTTAAGTACAAACTCCCAGGTCCAGCGCTTTCTGGAATTTATCAACTCAAATGCCCTAGATCAGCTGGTAAACTCTCCTATCAGAGGTGAAAACATATTGGACCTGGTCATCACCAACATGGGCGACAGGTGTTGCACACCGGAGGTCAACCCATCACTGGTTAGATCAGACCATAAATTAATCACTCTGGATGTCCACACCACACCACCACCCCCAACCCAAGGAAACCACAGTGAAAAACTTTTCTATAACAAACTTCACCTTACTTAAGATAGAGGGGGTAAGTTTCACAGACCCCACGCTAAAGGATAACAGTGTCCAAGATGCAGGAACCTTAACAAATGCACACTATGAGCACCTACAAGGATGCGTGGATCGTGCCATCCCTAGCAAAACCAAGACTCACTTCCCTAATAGAAGGAAACCGGTCTGGTGGATCCCTGCCATAAACAGGCTATACAATAGAAGGAGGAAAATAGTTCAGAGAAAAAGCAAATCCCAAGAAGGAAAGCCACCCCTGATCAGTATCATTAGGAAACTAAGGTCCCTCATAAAATCATCCAAGGCTAACTTCGAAAGAAAAATAGCCAAGGATTTGAAAGATAAACACAAAGCCTTCTTTAGCTATGTCAACAATCTAAGTGGCAACTCGCAGATATGCTCTGAGCTAGTGCAAAATAGCACAAAATATACTAAACCTACTGATGTTGCCAACATCCTGGCAGATAGATTCAGTGCAAGCTTCACCCCCCTCTCACCTGCAAAAGGGCTCACAATAATACCGGAAAAGTGTAGTGTCCCGGAAATCACAAAAGCACAGGTGAAAACAGCCCTTTCAAAAGCCAAAAGCACAGCGTCAATGGGGCCAGATGGTGTCCCAGGCTGCGTCTTGCACAAACTATAGAATGAACTAACCCCCCACCTAAACACACTGTTCAACCTCAGCCTCTCCACAGGCTATGTGCCCATAGAATGGGGCACAGCAACGGTTATTCCACTCCACAAAGGAGGGGCCACAACTGACCCTGATAACTATCACCCCATAAGCCTGACTAGCCTGGTCTGCAAGGCTATGGAGTGTATCATTATGGAACTCATTAACAAATACATTGGGAACCTCCAAACACTTGACCCCACCCAGTTTGGCTTGTTAAGGGCAGATCATGCCTACTAAACCTGGTTGACTTCTTCGAGACAGTCACCAAGGCCATAGATGAGGGGAAGGTGGTTCACACAGCCTACCTTGACCTCGCCAAGGCTTTTGACACCATTCCCCACTCAGGAATTATAGAAAAGCTCACCAGCCTGAACATAAACCCCTATGTCATGAGATGGGTTGCCAACTGGCTTAGACAGAACTCACATGGTAAGAATAGCGGGCTCCAGGTCTGACTCTAAACCAGTCACAAGTGGTGACCCACAAGGCTCAGTCATGGGACCCCTACTGTTCTGCATATACTTCTCAGAAGTACAAGCAAACACAGGAGGACTATGCCTAACCAAGTTCGCTGATGACTGCAAACTGGGAGCCATAACTGACTCTCCGGCTGACACGGACATTCTCTAAAAAGGCCTTACTGAGACGAACACCTGGTGTCAAAGTCATGGTCTCAAACTAAATGTCAAAAAATGCATAGTCATCCTGTTTTGGAAAAACAAAACACCTATAAATTACCACATAGGTGGCAGCCCCCTTAATACAGAAAAGGTAATAAGAGATTTGGGGACCCAGGTAGATAGTAATCTCTCCTTTGACAATGATATTGCCAAAGTAGTTAGGAAATCCTTCTATGTAGCCAATCTAATTACTAAAGGGTTCACATCTAGAAATAAAGAGGTTATAGTGCCCCTCTACTCATCACTCATCAGACACATCATAGAGTACAATGCCCCATTTGGGATGTACCTCACAAGACACTTCCAACAGTTGGAAAGACCACAAAAGTACCTCACCAAGAGGATTACTGGCCTCAGACTTATGTCCTATGCAGCCCGACTGGAAAAACTCTGGCTATACTCAGTGGCATATTGCTTACTCAGAGGTGACCTCTTCCTGACTTACACAGCCATGTCCAAAGCCGAATTGGTGGACATGCTCCACCTAAAGAAATCCAAGTCACTGTGAGCTACGCACTCTAGTGAGCTAAACCTTGCCACAACAATAAATAGAACATGCTGGAGCGATAGATTCATGTCACTGAGACTCCCCATGCTTTGGAACAAAATTCCTAACTACATTAGGCAGAGGCCCTCACTAACACTCTTCAAGAGAACCCTTGACGGGTGGATGGGTAAAAGAAAATACACCCCTGGGATCACTTCATTGGCTCTTCTTGACAGAGGCTCAGTTAATTAATGAATGGGGTGGCAAAAGCTGACACACTCTGGCTAGGCTTATAAATGCCCTCGGGCAGATAGCCTATTACCTACCTGTGAACCTATGAACCTATTAATAAGAAACTGGGAGTGCAGCAAGAGACTTAGTGATTGTCTGAAAATGGAAAATTATTGAATGGCTGAATGAGGGCTGAGTGAGAAAATAGACAAAGTGGACTGCCAAAGGAAACACAAAGAAAACCAGCCTAGTCATGAGGATGTATTTAGTTCAGTGGCGCTTTTGTGATTTGCCAAAATGTTGCAGACTAAACTTTTGGTATGATAATTATAAAGATTGCAGGAACAGTAAATTTGAAGTTACTGAATCTAAGTGGTAAGGGAGCGTTCTCTTATTTTGTGTTTTTGTTTCCATTTTACTGAGATACATTCTCTTCCTTATTAAGCAGCTGGGGGCAACAACTAGGAATAAAATAAAAAATAATAAAAGAAAATCATTCAGTAATTGAAGCAGCTGTCAGTATCACCTTTGGGAAGTATAGGTGATCGCTACAAAAAAGGCAGCAATGAGGTAGAATTGTTACAGCATATTCTGTGTTTGTGTTCGCAAATGAAGCAAACATTAGAGTAGTGATATGGGAAGTCAGTACAGAAACAAGGAAAGGATGAACATGTTGGCAAATAACACAGGGAGTAGAAAAAGCACTGAGAGGCCTAAAGGGAAATGTATTTGGGAAAGCAAGTAAAACAGCATCTGAAATTTTCAGTAATATTTTCAGTAATACCTACGACTGAACTATATAGCATGTTCCAATGGAATGCAGTGAATATTTAATCATAGCAGTAAACGGGACAGAAGGGACGAGTAACCCAGGAAACAACTCGTCAGTGCGTTTGACTTCTAGTAGGAAAATGGAGGAGGCAATATTGAACTCAGTGCTAACAGGGTTTTAGAACATAATGGGCTGCTCAGTGAATTCTAGATGGATTCACAGCAGCAATTATGCTTTTAATATGGAGCTTCATTGCTGACGACAGAAGTACATCTCTGCACCAATACATTTTAATAAAAAATACATATTTCTTAATTTGAAATCTTCTTTGATTGCAGAGTTCTAGGTCAATATTTCTGAAATTCCAGAAACAAATCAACTGGCAAGGAAATGTTTTAGTTTTGAATAACTAAACTATAAGTAGAGGGCAGTGGTCATTTATGTAATTTGGAAACCCATCCCATATCTTTACAACTCTACTTAACCACTAAATAACAAATCTACTGTTACATACCCCCTCCTAAACCATCTACTATTACATATCTTCTCCTTCCTTCTTAGTTCTGTCATACGCTTTCTTCCTTTAACTAACCCCACCATCTCTCCTGTCCCTTCTTAACACCCTTCATTCCTTCTGACGCCTCCTTTTCTTCTCATTAGTCGGTGGACAAGAACATCTAATATTGCCTAAAAGCTAACCAAAACAACCTCACTCATTCATGTCATCTCATTAATTAAAGCAAACCCTAAATACCAAGTAAGATTCCTTTGAAACGTGGGTATTGCAGCATAATTGACATTTTGGGATTACAGAAACCTGGCTGAAAACCGGGGGCACACTCTTTTGTGTACATAGTGACTATAACCTCTTCTATAACAACATGCCAGGCAAGAAAATTGCTGGGGACACTGGGCTCCTTTTAAAGAAAACCCCAAAGATTATAACTAGTCTCCTGACAAGTTGCACCTGGAAGGATGGAAAGAAACTCACCAGATTCTGATTAGTTTAATAATTAGTAACAAGGCCAAATTACAAACAGCAGTACTACATGTCCTTCCTTTTTCAACCAGCTTAGTCATAACACTGATGACTACATCGCCATCATGTGTAGTCAAAGACAGTATCATAATAAAAGATCTTAACCTTGAGTTCCTCGGCCGCAAAAACAAATTATTCTAAAACACCTCTCACAACATAGTCTTAATCAAACCTTTGCTTCTGTTACTATACACAATTTTATGCCACTGATTTGAATTTCTTGATAGCCATAATTCATAACAACTGCCTCCCACAGATTTGAGTCTACCTCCTGCCTAAGTCACAGACTTAGTGGCCACCTCCCCATTCAGATTTCACTCTTGCAAAAGTCTCTTAAAACTCCTCCCCTGGTGATTTCACCGAAGCCCTTCCTAATGGAAAGGAGGAATGGCTGGCTTATGAATTCCTAAATCTCCACTGGATCCCACATTATGGAGCCACCACACCTCTCCATTGCCCTTAACTTTTTCAATACATTTCTAACCCTAGTAAATGACTTATTCCTCACTTTTACATTTAGCAGAGGAATAAACTCATGGCCTTAGAGTAATAAGAACAATTAACAGACAGCTGCAAAATGATAGACAAAGTTGACATACATGGAAAGCCTCTAAATGACTCGAGGTCTTAGATTCTTCTGAAGTCTCAAACAAAGTTGTAAACCAAAGATTAAAGAAGTCACAGCATGATACCTTAAGACTTAACAAACAGTCATGTCCAGTAGCCTTTAATGGTTCTAAAGACTTATCACGGAAAATAGCATATTATAAAAATTCCTCACACACTTGGTGTCAAGACAGGAAAATACAGATATTTATTTAATTTATATTTGTTTACCAGGTAGTGCTCTGATCTCAATGGACCATTTGCAGGCACAGCCTGGGTGAACAGGGTCAGATTAGAAAAGAACAAAACAGTTTTACAGGTACGAGGGTGCACTAAAAAGCACACAGGTATTTACAGATGCAACAATATGATGCAGCACTTAGTTTGAGAAGCAGATTACAGTGTCAAAGCATGGAAGGAAAAATAGAACTTCCTACCCTCAATTGCCGAAATAAATTTATTTATTTAATTATTTATTGACATTTGTTAATCGGGAAAGTCCACTAGGTCAGTGACCCGATTTCAGTGGAGGCCCGGGGAAAAAAGCTCCACAAACAATGTATAATATTAAGAAAAAGCATACACATACATTACAAAAGAAAAATGATGACATATGATTATAAGAAGAAAATACAGACACTTACAACATAATAAAAATGTAACGCATAGTAATAATGATACTGAATAAAATATAAAGTATAATAATGAAGCTGATATAAAAAAAGAAAATAAAAAATAGAAGTACAATCAGCAAGAGTCAAAAAGCAAAAATATACAAATTTATAAATAAATAACCAACGAAAATATTTTATCACTCATGTCAACTATCGAACATTCCATATACCCCTTCTCATATACCTACAAATTCCACTTCTACAACTAGAACTTCTCCAATTCACCCACAACCATTCACCTCCCCAGTCTTAAGTGATCTCTCTCCGTACAAGGTCATTCTCCATAGCCCCAAAGTCCAACACTCATATCTCTGGTTCTTTTACTCTAGAGTCCCATAAGACCCTGTCCTTTGATCTATCATATTCCCCCTTTTTATTAATGGCTATAACAATCCACCAACTAAAATTACCCTTTTATGCTGATATCGTCATACATGACTTATACCCCAAAAATATATATTCTCAGTGTCTTGACAATAACATTTCTTCTTACTATGTCACTGGTTCTCTACTAACCTCTTTACCCTTAATAATACAAAGTTAGCATAATAATGTTCTATTTCTAATTAAAAATCACAGTTCTGTTAAGATATTTTCATCTGTGGTCTCCAAGACATGCAGTTACTTCAGGCTGACCAACAGAAATACTAGAGTTAGCTTTCAGTTTGGATCAGTGCTTCAAACCACAATCACTTTAAAGTTGCACAGCAACCCAGGCCTTGTTTTCAATTTTCGGTAATTTAACTAAAGCTGCCAGAATTGCTCTGGCCAAAAATGTTATCATTCCTAGACTTTAATACACATTTCCTTGACAGTCTTAATCCCCTCATGGAACACACATGTGATACAAATTACTACAAATGCCATCTGCAGATTTATACATCCATCATTACAGAATGAGTATGACTATTATACTCTCAGTAAGGCACAGTGTTTTCTGGTAACTGCATGAGCAACTCCTTTCCTCTGTCTCCCTTCACCTTTAACTTTCTCTATACATTACAGTCCAAAATGACCATTATATATTCCCCTATGACCTATGTAGAAAAACAGGGAAAGAGAGAGAGAGAGAGAGAAAGTAATCGAGCTTTAACTCTCCAATTGCTTGCATTCGTAACAGCAATATGAGAAAAGAGCTTTGCAAAAATAGTTTTAGCCAGTTGGAGCCATTTACCTAAATAATTAAGTTATAATTACAGAATGCACCACTTTAATGAAAGGGTTGCATATCATCTCAAAAAATCAAGTAAATACCCTTGCTTTAGAGAGAGAGTGGATAATTTCACAGTACAAACTATTGTGAGACCAGCTGGCCTAATGGTTAATGTCTTTGCCTACAAGGTGCAAAGTTTGATCGGGACCTACAGCCAATGCCTGTTTGGAGTTTGCATGTTTTTGTCTCCATGGGCTCCTCTCATCTCCAAGACCGATGTGTCATCATCCTCTTTGGCACATGAGAAGTCTCTGCTAATTACAATAATAACACCCCCTAAGCTCAATCCCAGTGGTGATAGATTTGGGAATGCAGGTTTGATCATCATGTGTCCACAGTGATAAGGAAAGGCTTCTGTGTTGCACATCTCATAAGTAAGGGCATAACATCTATCCCTCATCAGACCAACAATTGAGTATAATGCTCCATTCTGTATGTATCTCACCAGACACCTGCAGTGCTGGAGAGACCTCAGAGGTTTCTCACCAAGAAAATTCAGGACCTTCAAAACATGACTTACATGGACAGACCGAAGGCCCTGTCACTGTACTCTGTATCTTATAGACTACTTGTGCCTGGCTTACAGAGTAGTCCCGGACCCTCCCCTAATGGAAATGCTGCACATCTTCAAATCAAATGGGACAAGATTCGCTCATTTTAGGGACCCTAACCCAGCCTGTGACGTTAACAGTACATGCTGGAGAAACAGATATTCTCCAAGAAATTGCCATTCTTCTGGAACATACTGCAACTTCACATAAAACAGAGCTACTCAATGACCCTGTTAAGTGTAACTGCGGAAACTGTAAATTTACCCCAGGGGTGTCACCTATGTCCCTTCTGGACAAGGGCATTCTGTGCTGATCCTAGATTTGAGTTGCAGACATAGACTATACATCTTGGCCTATAACAAAACAAGGGTATAACATGGCTAGGCTTGTAAAGACCCTGGGCCAGTAGCCTAGTAACCTCGTATGACCCTATGATCCTATATGAACCACATCTTAAACTCACCAACGAATAGAGCTGTGGGCAGCAGCACAGACTCTACATGGTGCCCTGTAGGGGGAAAAGTTGTACAGACCAACCGCTTTGGGCATCTACTGTGGTGTGCAGTATCCTCAAGACAGGAAAATACAGATCAAAGACTGAGCACTGTGGGAGGGCTAGCCACTTGATGGTGTAAAATGTGACTCTGGGTGATTCAGTCATGTTGGCAAATGTCACCAAATGGCATGGGTAGTTTCCAGTGAAAAGTGGGTTGAGGACCTATCTACTTCAACTTATGCTATGCTAATGGTGGGAAGGGTGTATGTGCTCCAACTGGCTGGTGGCTGCCTGCCGTAAAGCCCAGCAGTCCTGGGTCAATAAGGTTGGATTGGTGTCTAGTTGCCCAATCTCGGTTACCTGGGATAGCTCTGTTAAGCAAAAGCTGGACATAAAACCAATAAACCTGCCAATCATAAACTAACAATTGCTACACTCAGTGTAGGCTCACTGACAAGATGGAATCTCTGACAGGATGGAGCTTGTAAGTGGATGACACGATGGTATGGAGGAGGCTGGGCATCCTATGTATCCAGATTCTACTACTCAGTAGAAGGACAGGCTAGAAATGGTTTGAGAATTGTGGTGAGAAAGAGACATGAGATGGCAGTGAGAGATGCAATCAGAATTAGTGACAGACTCAGAACAATCACACTCCAGTATAATGATAGGGCTGTATTGATAATCTCAGCCTATGCCCTACAAGAGGGTTGTGATAGTGAGGAAAAAAGTCCATTCAGACAGTAGTTGCAGGACCTACTAGATAAAGCAGGACAATGTGAATTTGTATTGATAATGGGCGATTTGAATGCACATACTGGGGGAGAAAGAACAGGAGGACTGCCTGGGTCCACATGGAGTGGACAAGGTTATTTTGTCTGGCAAATGGCTTGATAGTAGCCAACACATGGTTCAGAAAGAGACAGTCACAAGATCACATGCAGCAGTGGCCAACATGAAACTCAGGTAGACTTACTCCTAGTAAGGAAACGGCACTGGGGTAGAATCAATGATTGCAAAGTTATCCCCAGTCAAACAGTCGACCCACAGCATAAACCACTAGTTGCCAAAATTAGCTGCAGGTAGTGGTCAGCGAAGGTGCTAAATTCAATAGAGACTAGGCTGAAGACCTGGAAGTTGACTGGAGAGAAAGTACAACAGTTCAAGGACTTGCTCAAGACTCTAGCACCCCAAGAAGAGGAGGAAATAGGTAGCATTCAGGAAGAATTGCAGCACCTCAAAAGGTATATATGAGGACTACAGAACAGATATGTAGCCAAGCTAGGTATGGAAATAAGGTACATAAAGAAAACTGGTGGTGGAATGCAGAAGAAGTCCAGGAAATTATCAAAAGCAAAAAAGGAGTGCAGGAAAAAATGTTGAATTGGGAGGCCATCTCTACAAAGAGCCCAGAGCAGAGTCTGGTCCTTTTTGGAATTTACTTCTCTGTAGTCCAGATCAATGTTAGTGGCCTCTGGCTGACAAAATTTGCAGATGATTGCAAATTAAGAGCTGTCATTAAATCCCCCATTGACACAAATGTTCTACAGGAAGGGCTGACATAAGCAACTGGTAGCTATCATATTTACAAAACACCCTTAAAAGTTGATACAGTAGTCAGGGACTTGAGGAGACACACAGACAGTAATCTAGCATTTGACCATCACATGTCTACAGTATTGCGGAAATAGCTCTGTGTTATGCAACTTATAAATAAAGGTATGACATCTAAGTCCACAGAAGTCATTCTTCCACTGTATTTGGCATTTACCAGACCTATCATTGAGTTCAATGCCCCCCTTTGGTATGTACCTAGCCAGGCATATCCAACAACTGGAACGTCTACAAAGGTTCCTCACTAAAAAAATACAGGGCATAAGTAACATGTCCTGGGAAGACTGCCTCAGGGCCTTATCCTTGTATTCTGTCTCCTACAGGATATTGAGGGGATATGTATGCCTGACCTACAAGGCATTGTCAGACCCCCACTCTGATGGACCTCATGCATATCCAAAAGACAAACAGCACCTGAATTACCCATTCTAAAGACTTAGAACTTCCTGTGATACAGATAGGACCTACTGGAGAGACAGGTATGTATCCCAGAGACTACCCTTTCTCTGGAACAGGACCACCATCCATGTGAAGCAGAGTACCCCCTTAGTTCAATTCAAGTGTAACTTGGACAACTGGATGGGGAACATTGAATTCATCTCTGGTTTGGCACCTATGCTTTTAAATGGACACAGGCAGCCTATAAATGGTTTATCTCCCAGGCTCCTGCTTGTAAATGCTTCATCTCCCAAGACCCTGCTTTCAATTATCAAGGGTACCAAAACTTGTCAGAAATTTGCGATGCATTGCTAGGCTTAAAAACGCCCTTGTGGTCATTGGCCTAGTAAACACCTTTGAACCCGTGAACCTAAATGGGAGATAGATGGACCACTCTATGAAGGAATACTAGTTGGCTAACAAACATTCTAAAAAAGAAGTTGAAATAGCAATGAATAGGGCATCGGATGCCCTCTACCAGCTTCTGGAAAGTGACTCAGTAGGTGGCACAAAAACTACATCAGGTTGCAAGGCAAAGACAGAAAGATAAACAAGATAGTCAGACACCCTTCATAAGGGATGCCAGCAACAACCTGCTCACCAGTTCACAGTCATCAAAAGCAGATGGAAGGAGCACTTCAAACAGTTTTCAAATGAAGAAAACCCCACAGAAGCTGTACTGCCCCAGAGACTGCCTACAGTGAGAGAAGAGAAGCCCACCCTAGAAGAAGTAAGAACAGCACTAAGGAAGATGAGTCAGGGAAAGCAGCAAGCTCAGATGAGGGCACAGCAGTTATGATAAAGATGCTGGTTGAGATAGGGGAGAAAAGGCTCCTAAGGATACTCATAGCAGTGTGTAGAGGAAGGTGTATCACAGATGGCTGGAGAATAAGCATACTAGTGCCAGTATACAAGAACAAAGGGGACATCCACAACTGTGGGCATTACAGAGGCATCAAACTCCTGTCACATTACATTCTGGAAAGGGTTACTGATAAATGGATACACAGAGCATTAGAAAATAAGGGTGGAGCTTAGCAGTTCGGATTCAGAGCAGAATGCAGCACAACTGACCCAATGTTTGCAGTAAGACAAAGAGGTGAGATGAAACTAGAGATGGAGAAAGTGTCCAACTAGGCATTGGAACCAAAATAATTAATGCCACAGATGGGGTATATAAAAAGAGGGACTTGCATGGTTTATGTGTATATTTTTTTTTTCTCTGAAGATGAGAGAGAATCAGCGTATTGGTCATTATATGCTAAGAGCTTTATGTACTTTTTGTGGATTCAATAAATTCGAGTATACCAAGAGCAGAGCCTGATTTCCTCAAGTGTTTGCTTTGGTTGATGGTCCGGTAATGGTTAAAAAAATATTTTAAAAGAAACTTTTGATAAAAAATTGTGTGCTTTCATCCCATAAAAGAGACTTCATCAGAACAAAACAATCTTGATGCAAGAACATTATATACCAGGCGTAAAATAATTTCGTTGGTTAATTAATTGATAAATTAAAAATCACTTCTTCCTTAAAGCAACAGAGAATAATAAAACTAACCCACATCCTTTAATTTCAATTAACTTTCTCAGCAGTGTCTTGCATTATTTCTAGCCATAATGTCAACAAATGCCAAAATATCATAAACAGTAATAAAAATAAAATTACAAGTTACTGGCCGTTAAATTTAAAACATGTACAATTAATACATGTTCATTCAACCCAGGGGAAAAGCAGCTCCCAGTCTGAGCTGCAAATTAATTTTGCTTAATTTTAAAAGTGCTTTCCAGTCCTTCATTTGGGTCCTCTTTAATCTTTTCCAAAATACCAAAGAAATTTTTTGTAAAACCATTGCACTCTGTAGAATGTCTATACAAAGCACTGTTTTCATTTTGTTGGCAATATCATAAGTATGTTCATAAATGTGTATCCTAAGCGCATGCTCTGTTTTACCAACATAGAATATTGTGCATCCTGTACATATTGCCAAATAAACCACTCTTTGGGTAGAACAGTTCCAATCTTGGAATGTTATCTTAATTTTTAAAATAGTAAACACAAGAACTAAGTCCCGGACACTGATAAAGGTAACTGCCAGATAAACATCGAAAATCCAAAGCATAAAAATTGGCAGGAACACTAAAGCTTCACACAATTAAAGAATTTATTTGTAAAAATGGACCAGATAAGCACTTTCACGTTGTAAAACCAATGCTTCTTCAGATCATAAAAACACAAAGTCACAACTCAGTTTAAAAACAGTTAGATGTTCAATCAGCTATGTTAATTCATCACTTCATTAAACCAAGTTCCTCTGTTTCAATACAGGTTTTAAAGAGTCACAAGCATTAATACCAGGATGTTCATCAGCCTGTAGCCTCAAGATCCATTTAAGTTCTACTGTTTCAGTATAGTTAGTGAGATCACCCCCCAATGACCCACATGAGCTATTTGTAGTACTCTAAAAACAAACTCATGTCTAGCATTTTCTTTAATATGTTTAGCTAGTGCATTGTTCATATTGCAAGTCCTAATCTCATAAGAATGACTAAAAATTATATCTTTTAATCTCTTATTGGTCTTACCAACATAGAATCCTGTACAGGACTTGCATGTGGCTATGTAAATCACATTTACCAACATAGAATCCTGTGCAGGACTTGCATGTGGCTATGTAAATCACATTTACCAACATAGAATCCTGTGCAGGACTTGCATGTGGCTATGTAAATCACATTTACCAACATAGAATCCTGTGCAGGACTTGCATGTGGCTATGTAAATCACATTTACCAACATAGAATCCTGTGCAGGACTTGCATGTGGCTATGTAAATCACATTTACCAACATAGAATCCTGTGCAGGACTTGCATGTGGCTATGTAAATCACATTTACCAACATAGAATCCTGTGCAGGACTTGCATGTGGCTATGTAAATCACATTTACCAACATAGAATCCTGTGCAGGACTTGCATGTGGCTATGTAAATCACATTTACCAACATAGAATCCTGTGCAGGACTTGCATGTGGCTATGTAAATCACATTTACCAACATAGAATCCTGTGCAGGACTTGCATGTGGCTATGTAAATCACATTTACCAACATAGAATCCTGTGCAGGACTTGCATGTGGCTATGTAAATCACATTTACCAACATAGAATCCTGTGCAGGACTTGCATGTGGCTATGTAAATCACATTTACCAACATAGAATCCTGTGCAGGACTTGCATGTGGCTATGTAAATCACATTTACCAACATAGAATCCTGTGCAGGACTTGCATGTGGCTATGTAAATCACATTTACCAACATAGAATCCTGTGCAGGACTTGCATGTGGCTATGTAAATCACATTTACCAACATAGAATCCTGTGCAGGACTTGCATGTGGCTATGTAAATCACATTTACCAACATAGAATCCTGTGCAGGACTTGCATGTGGCTATGTAAATCACATTTACCAACATAGAATCCTGTGCAGGACTTGCATGTGGCTATGTAAATCACATTTACCAACATAGAATCCTGTGCAGGACTTGCATGTGGCTATGTAAATCACATTTACCAACATAGAATCCTGTGCAGGACTTGCATGTGGCTATGTAAATCACATTTACCAACATAGAATCCTGTGCAGGACTTGCATGTGGCTATGTAAATCACATTTACCAACATAGAATCCTGTGCAGGACTTGCATGTGGCTATGTAAATCACATTTACCAACATAGAATCCTGTGCAGGACTTGCATGTGGCTATGTAAATCACATTTACCAACATAGAATCCTGTGCAGGACTTGCATGTGGCTATGTAAATCACATTTACCAACATAGAATCCTGTGCAGGACTTGCATGTGGCTATGTAAATCACATTTACCAACATAGAATCCTGTGCAGGACTTGCATGTGGCTATGTAAATCACATTTACCAACATAGAATCCTGTGCAGGACTTGCATGTGGCTATGTAAATCACATTTACCAACATAGAATCCTGTGCAGGACTTGCATGTGGCTATGTAAATCACATTTACCAACATAGAATCCTGTGCAGGACTTGCATGTGGCTATGTAAATCACATTTACCAACATAGAATCCTGTGCAGGACTTGCATGTGGCTATGTAAATCACATTTACCAACATAGAATCCTGTGCAGGACTTGCTGTGGCTATGTAAATCACATTTACCAACATAGAATCCTGTGCAGGACTTGCATGTGGCTATGTAAATCACATTTACCAACATAGAATCCTGTGCAGGACTTGCATGTGGCTATGTAAATCACATTTACCAACATAGAATCCTGTGCAGGACTTGCATGTGGCTATGTAAATCACATTTACCAACATAGAATCCTGTGCAGGACTTGCATGTGGCTATGTAAATCACATTTACCAACATAGAATCCTGTGCAGGACTTGCATGTGGCTATGTAAATCACATTTACCAACATAGAATCCTGCGCAGGACTTGCATGTGGCTATGTAAATCACATTTACCAACATAGAATCCTGTGCAGGACTTGCATGTGGCTATGTAAATCACATTTACCAACATAGAATCCTGTGCAGGACTTGCATGTGGCTATGTAAATCACATTTACCAACATAGAATCCTGTGCAGGACTTGCATGTGGCTATGTAAATCACATTTACCAACATAGAATCCTGTGCAGGACTTGCATGTGGCTATGTAAATCACATTTACCAACATAGAATCCTGTGCAGGACTTGCATGTGGCTATGTAAATCACATTTACCAACATAGAATCCTGTGCAGGACTTGCATGTGGCTATGTAAATCACATTTACCAACATAGAATCCTGTGCAGGACTTGCATGTGGCTATGTAAATCACATTTACCAACATAGAATCCTGTGCAGGACTTGCATGTGGCTATGTAAATCACATTTACCAACATAGAATCCTGTGCAGGACTTGCATGTGGCTATGTAAATCACATTTACCAACATAGAATCCTGTGCAGGACTTGCATGTGGCTATGTAAATCACATTTACCAACATAGAATCCTGTGCAGGACTTGCATGTGGCTATGTAAATCACATTTACCAACATAGAATCCTGTGCAGGACTTGCATGTGGCTATGTAAATCACATTTACCAACATAGAATCCTGTGCAGGACTTGCATGTGGCTATGTAAATCACATTTACCAACATAGAATCCTGTGCAGGACTTGCATGTGGCTATGTAAATCACATTTACCAACATAGAATCCTGTGCAGGACTTGCATGTGGCTATGTAAATCACATTTACCAACATAGAATCCTGTGCAGGACTTGCATGTGGCTATGTAAATCACATTTACCAACATAGAATCCTGTGCAGGACTTGCATGTGGCTATGTAAATCACATTTACCAACATAGAATCCTGTGCAGGACTTGCATGTGGCTATGTAAATCACATTTACCAACATAGAATCCTGTGCAGGACTTGCATGTGGCTATGTAAATCACATTTACCAACATAGAATCCTGTGCAGGACTTGCATGTGGCTATGTAAATCACATTTACCAACATAGAATCCTGTGCAGGACTTGCATGTGGCTATGTAAATCACATTTACCAACATAGAATCCTGTGCAGGACTTGCATGTGGCTATGTAAATCACATTTACCAACATAGAATCCTGCGCAGGACTTGCATGTGGCTATGTAAATCACATTTACCAACATAGAATCCTGTGCAGGACTTGCATGTGGCTATGTAAATCACATTTACCAACATAGAATCCTGTGCAGGACTTGCATGTGGCTATGTAAATCACATTTACCAACATAGAATCCTGTGCAGGACTTGCATGTGGCTATGTAAATCACATTTACCAACATAGAATCCTGTGCAGGACTTGCATGTGGCTATGTAAATCACATTTACCAACATAGAATCCTGTGCAGGACTTGCATGTGGCTATGTAAATCACATTTACCAACATAGAATCCTGTGCAGGACTTGCATGTGGCTATGTAAATCACATTTACCAACATAGAATCCTGTGCAGGACTTGCATGTGGCTATGTAAATCACATTTACCAACATAGAATCCTGTGCAGGACTTGCATGTGGCTATGTAAATCACATTTACCAACATAGAATCCTGTGCAGGACTTGCATGTGGCTATGTAAATCACATTTACCAACATAGAATCCTGTGCAGGACTTGCATGTGGCTATGTAAATCACATTTACCAACATAGAATCCTGTGCAGGACTTGCATGTGGCTATGTAAATCACATTTACCAACATAGAATCCTGTGCAGGACTTGCATGTGGCTATGTAAATCACATTTACCAACATAGAATCCTGTGCAGGACTTGCATGTGGCTATGTAAATCACATTTACCAACATAGAATCCTGTGCAGGACTTGCATGTGGCTATGTAAATCACATTTACCAACATAGAATCCTGTGCAGGACTTGCATGTGGCTATGTAAATCACATTTACCAACATAGAATCCTGCGCAGGACTTGCATGTGGCTATGTAAATCACATTTACCAACATAGAATCCTGCGCAGGACTTGCATGTGGCTATGTAAATCACATTTACCAACATAGAATCCTGTACAGGACTTGCATGTGGCTATGTAAATCACATTTACCAACATAGAATCCTGTACAGGACTTGCATGTGGCTATGTAAATCACATGTGCTTTACTACAATCTACATAGAATCTGGGACTAAAAATATATTTCACCCGTGAATGTTTAAACACTTGTTCCTGTGAAATATATGTACAGGCTCTGCAATGCCTGCGACTGTATGTGCCAAGTCTGGCAGATAGCAAGTTACTTGGCCTAGTATTACAATTCCCTGGGCATGGTTGTCTTTTCAAGTTTAAACAGTTTTTGTACATAAAGGAGGGATTGTTCCCAATTATTTCAGCTGTCTTGTTGTCACTTGTGTGTATTCCCGAGTTTTTTCATATAACATTACAAACAGAGCCTACATCATTTGTATACTTCAGACTAAATCTGAGTTTACTGACAAAGCTCCTATCCTTATGGGCACTAGAAGCATGTCTTGAGAAGTATGGGGCAGCAATGTTTTTTCTATCCTTGACCACCCTCTCTTTATGCTGTATCAGAAGGTCCTTATAGCCCCTTTTCAAAAAATGTTGACTCAATGCATCAATGTTTTCATGAAATGCTTCCTCCTGTCTGCATAGCCTAGAGACTGTCATGTGTTGGCCTCTTACTACTTTAGGATATATATGCCTGGGGTGCATACTATCAAAGGACAAGTAACTATTTTTCCAACATCCCTTTCGAATGTGAATGCGCTTATTTGGTCCATTTTTACAAATAAATACTTTTACTGTGTGAAGCTGTGGTGTTCCTGCAAATTTTTATGCTTTAGTTTTTAAAATAGTCCCAAGCACCAATGTTTGATCTTTAATAAGGTATGTACACTGTCTACAGCATCCAGACCTTGTTTTTTGAGGCACCAGATAGTTTTCCATTAACCTTTTAAATTTGTTGTTGTTTTGTATATAAATATAGGCTCAGGGCCCACCATGTTGAATAAGTTCAAACTGGTTTTAAAAATACATCAGTTTCTCTTAATAATCTCTTTAATTTCTTTAGAAAATTGGTTATATTCTACTATTACTGCCTTTTTGTATTTCCTATTTCATTTGTAAGCTTGAGGTTTTATTAACCCTGTTCCTAAAAGGGGGTTTATATTTGTTCCCCCACTCTTTGTATAATTCTGAAAGCAAACTATCCAGGAAGTGAATGGAATACCCGCTCACCAAAATCATTTCCTTTAATTTAACTAGTTCATTCCACACATCCTCCTGTTGAGATGTCATACATGCCACCCTGGTGGCCTGTCCTTTCACCAAGCTCTTCTTCTCCCTCATGGGGTGGCACCTGGTGTAATGTAAACAGGAATTGTAAAAGGTCTTCCTATAAATGTTAGGCTTAAAGCCTGATTATGTGTGTGAGATGAGGGTGTCAGAATAATTTATCTTATCTCTGCTCCGGGAATATGTGAACTTCAAAAATTCTGTGGTCTTGCTCAAATATTCAACAAATGAATGGATCTCTTCGGCCTCTCTGTACCATAAAATAAAGATGTTATCTAAAAATCTTAGGTATAAATGAAGTTGATTGGCAAATTTACAATTGAATTGATTTTCCCAGCCTAGCAATACCATGTTTGCAAAGGCAGGAAGCAGGATGCTCCCATGGCTATACCCCTAATTTGTTGAAAAAAATCCCCCTCGGAATAAGTATAATTATAATCCAAAACTAGATACATTCATTCCATGATAAGGTTGATTTTATCATCGGAAAGAGTAGACCACTGAATTAAACTTTTGTGAAAGCACTCTAAACCCTCTTTGTTAGGAATGACCGTGAAAATATCTGTCACATCAATGATCACAAATATTAGGTTTTTCTTCCAGATGGGATTTTTAAAATGATCCAAAAATCCCAGGAATATTTAATAAGATGTTGTACTGTATCATAAATATGTTTTACCCACCTATGAATAAGAGCAACTAGTGGGTATGTCTCTGAGCCTTGTGCTGAGACAATGGGTCTAAATGGGTATCTGAGCACATCTTTGTGAAGTTTCAGAATGCTGAAAATAGTTAGCATGCTTGGATTGGAATTTAATAAAAAAATATAGGTTTCAACATCAATACTTTGATTTAATACACACTCCTCTATGTATAAATCAATCTTTCGATATGCTTTATTGATTTGGTTTTTAGACACAGGGATGTATTATCAATATTGGGTAGACTTTCCAACATAATGTTTGAATAATCTTGTGCATCGTACAAAACCATACCTCTCCCTTTGTCAGGTTGCATGATATGTACCATTTTATCATTATATATTTTGTCCAATAGATGTTTTTCTCCTTAGATGAGGTTGTAAAAAATATGTTTTTGTTGGTACACATTCTACAGATGTCCTGCATAACTGCCCTTTCAAAAACATGAATTGTAGGATGCAAAAGGGGACTAAAGGTCTTACGTTCCTTTGATAACTTTCCCCCGACACTTGTTTTTACATGTTCCTCATTGTTTTTGTCATGAAAGAAAACATTAAGATGAAGTTTTCTTGTGAGTAGTTTCACCTCCACCAGGGAGTCTGCAATATCTATTTTCCTAGTTGGAACAAACTTGAAACCTTTTAAGAACAAAGAAAACTGTTCTTTTACAATGGGGTTAGATGTATAAGTCTAAACGTTGTACTCTCCATACAAAGTTTTAATTATACCCTCACACCTGCCCCTTATGTCTTTCTCCTCCCCCATCCCTTCATCTGGCAGTTTTTGTGTGGTGACCCCTTTGGTGATCTCTGAGGATTCAACCCTGAGTCAAAAGTTTGTTTGGAATGACTCACCAGTCTCTCGGAATGACTCTGGTTCCAAAAATCCTAATGCTTGTCCAAAAAGTATCTGTATCTCTTTTGTTTGAAACTGGCCAGTACCCTGATCCCCTGTCTTCTGTTCACCCGATTTGTGTGCTTCAACCTCAGGAAATAAAGTCTTTTTTAGTGGAATTAGGGGTAATCAGGTGCACAGTCGGATAAGTATTTGTATAGTTGTACTGCCTAATATCATGTTCTATTTTTTTTTCTTTAAAAATAAGTTTTTACATTTCTTCTGATTCTAATTAAAACTGTTAAATATAACTTTTTAGACCCTCGGTGACATGAATTATTTTGGTTCCAAGTTTATTTTGTTGACGTTGCACCTTTTATTGTATTTCCAACTGGACATTTCTAGACTTGGAGAAAGCATATGACAAGGTCGCAAGAAAGCTAATTTGGGCAGTACTGCGGTGGTTCATAATACCAGAAACATTGGTAGAATTGATGCAAGTTGTGTACAAGGACCCAGTGAGTCAAGTACAAACAGTGCTTAGTCTCACAGAGGGGTTTCCAGTGGGAGTGGGTGTACATCAGGGTTTAAGTCTGAGCCCACTGCTGTTCATACTGGTGATGGACTACATTAGCAAACAGGTCAGAGGGAACAGATCAAAAAAATTGCTGTAGGCATACGATGTAGCATTACAGGCAGACTCTAAGCAAGAACGTCAGTAAAGGATAGGGAAATAGAATGCAAATCTGAAGGCACATGAGATGAAATTTAAGTACAAATAGGACAGTAATGGCAGCAAATTGGGAAAATCAGATGAAGCTGAGAATTGAGATAGAAGTGAAGATAGCAGAACAGGTTAACAACTTCAAGTATCTGGGAAGGGTGGTTGAGGAGAAGGGAAGTCTGAATGAAGTGGTTAAAGCTAGAATCAAAGGGGCTGCAGTTAACTGGTGTAGAGTGTCAGGTGTAGAGTATGACAGAAGAATGCCAAAAAAGCTGAAAAGTAAGGTGTACAAAACAGTGGTGCGACCAGTACTACTGTACGGTACAGAAACCTGGGAAGTAAAGGCAGAGCAGATAAAGAAGCTAGAGGTGATGGAAATGAAGTGCCTGAGAAAGGTGGTAGGATGCACACTGTGGGACAGACAAAGAAATTATGACATAAGAGCAGAAGTCAAAGTAGCTCCAATTACAGAAAAGATCAAAGAGAAGAGATTACAGTGATTTGGGTACAAGTGCAGAAAAGCAGAAAACAATCTGGTGAAGTAGATTTGGGACAGACAGGAAGAAGGTAAGAGGAAATAATAGTGTCCAGCAAAGAGGTGGATGGATTGTGTGAGAGAAGATCTGCAATGGTCAGACATGAGTATCATAGAAGACAAGAGTGCAGTATTGAATCGAGAGAGCTGGCGACAGTTAACATGACACCTCGACCCCAAGTAGAAAAAAAATGGGAAAAGGGGCATTGGATTATGAAGATGATGATAATGAAGCTATTAATTGCATTTTACCACTACCAACAAGTTAACAATGCTATGTAGTCTAATAAATAAACTTGTTCATATGTATATAGCTTTGGGATACAGTTACTTGGTCAGAGGTCATTTTAGACCAGTTGTTACCTAGCACAGTTAAATGCATACATGTCATCCTCTTTCACAGATAAAGTGTTTCTGTTAAGAGTCCAGTAATTAACCTGCCAAAACAGTAATAAATAACTGTATATAAATGGTACTACAAAATGCTAGCTGAGAAAGTATGTCTTGTGTTTCAGCTGTTACTCAGGTATAATGATTGGTTTATGTATACAGAAGTGCAAACTTCCATTTATAACAATTCTTCTAACAAATCTTACCGGAGTATGAGCATGGGGTGTACAGAGGTGTGACAATGTGCTGCAGCTACCTGACAAAATCAATTTATTGCATCTTTGTCTGGGTTATGGGTAAAGGGGTCCAATAACCAATCCATATACCTAGTTTTGTTCCTTGATTGTATTGTTATTAGGTGACATACAACTAAATCCATGCCTCACATCTATTGCTAATCAGTCCACCTTCAGTGCTAAGTATCTATCAATGAAGATAGTATTAATAATAAACAGATTCTTCTTGACTCACTGGCTTTGTCAGAAATCCTCCAAATTCTTTCATCCACTGAGTTCTGGTTAGAAGAAGGCTCATGGATCTCAAAGTATTTTCCTCAACATTATTGCATCTTGTCAGTTAATAATCAAAGAACAAGACAGGGTGGAGGTAAATTAACTTTTGCTAAGAATTCAGCACAGCTGTTCCCCTCTTTATTAGCCAAACATGATGCCACCTCAGATACTGCCCCCCAAATGTGCAATTATACTAATTAAACTATGTGGCTTGATAAGCTATTAACTGCCACAGTGTGTATTTGTCCACCTTCCTCAGTCAGCTTAGTACAAGACACTTTAAAAACTATCAGTGAGCTGGCAACGCATCTTGGGTTAGTAATCCTAGATTATCTCCATAGCAACTGGAAACATATATCTACAGGATTTCTGTCCCTGCATGATCTTACGCAGATGGTCACTGAGGGCATATAGCCAACTAGGCCACCAAGGAATATTCTCTGCAGAATGTACTTATACAAAATATCTTTGACAAACTTGCAAATCTGAAGATTGTAGCAAATGGCATGAACAACCACTATCTTCTATTTATAGTTTGGTCATCAAAGGTAAGAAACCTCCATATTAACTGATTTGTTCAAGATTCATCCTAGATTCCAGTAAACCAGTATTGATGATGGAGACCGATCTGATAAACTGGACACCTTTATTTAAATGTCCTAATCCAATAACTGTTCTTACCACCTTCTTTAACACCCTTGTACCAATACATAACAAAGTCTTGCCACAAATAAGACTCTTTTCAATAAACTGCCATGGTTAATGCCAAAACTAAATGAGCTCATAAAACGGAGGGAAGGCCTGGCCTGAATTAAAAAAAGACATTGGTAGTACAAAAAAATTAAACCTACCTGAAATTAAAACACATTATCACAGTAGCAACCAACTGTGAGAAAGTCAGCTGGTATAGAACTTTATTTACAACCTGTCAGCACTGACCAAACACATTTGGCAAGTGTTCTGGTCACAGTACTAGCAAGGTTTTTCCTAAACCAGCTGACAAAAGACAGTGATACACTTAACTGCAGTGAGAGATGCCACACCTGCTCTCTGCTGCCCTCCTTTGCATTTTAATTATATCCTCAATGCTGCCCAACCTACCCAAATTCATTTTCTGCTCCAGTATCTCATCTTCCATTTCAAAGGCTGGCAAAGAATTGTTTGACAAAAAGTATAGGAATAACCTTCATTTTCATATACTACACCCAAGTTCCTACTATTTGGGCATGGTTTGTAGTTTAATAACTTATATTTTTATCATGTTGTTGACATCAGGGATAACCCCCCTTCAAACATGCATTAATCATGCCAGTCCCAAAAGTCCCATCTCCTGTTACTTACTACCCTACTGAAAATATCTGTTTCCCTTGTACCCAATTTATTGAGAAAATAAATTATTGCCAGACATCAGAGTTTGTCCAAATATATAATCTGCTCTCAAACAACAACATGCATTTAGGGCAAAATGCTGTAAAACTTTAGCTATCTACTCACTCACAGATGATATAGTCTCAAATGTGGAAAAAGGCTCACTTGCTTGTACCATCTACCATCTTTCTTGACTTAAACAGAGCCTGTGACAGTACAGACTATCCATTATTTCTGCTTAAGTTATCTAGTGGAGTTTCACTGAAATAATAATATTATGGTTTGGCAAGTACCTTTCAGACAAGACTTTCATGGTTACAAGCCAAAACAGATGCACTGATTCTGGTACCATTACCAAAGTAGATCCAGAAAGCTCTGTACTTGGCCTGCTACTGTTCTCCATTTTCATTAATCACCTACCATGGAACCTTCCAGATATATGGTACATCATGTACTCAGATGATACTTTTATTACCGGGCAGGCAAGTGCTAACAAGAAATAAATATGTCACTCCAAAAGGATTCTGGCATAATCTTGAACTGGATAGTGGCAAACAAACTATCATGTTTCAAAAATCCTTAGCCATGCTACTTGACATTCTAATAAAAGTCTCAGCTATTTACCACTTATTCATAAAATATCCTAAGGCATTTCCCTTCCTTTCATGACTCATCAGAAGTATTTAGGGATAACACTCAACCAAAGTATTTCCTTCCATTTGCATACTGAGCAGCAATCTATACAGGTACAGAACCAACTAAAAGTTTCAAAGTTTGTTTTTCACTTAACATAAATGCTAGGGGTGCTAATGTCAAGAATGTGTTAAGCCCAAAACTAGAGCTCACACTGCCTATAATCACCCTACTATCAGCCAGCAACAAGCCATTATACAAATCGCTGAAAATAAAATATTGAAATGTATTCCCTTATTCAAAAGCAGTCAACACTTTTATTTTACAATTTAGCAAACCAAATGGCTGCTAGTTACAGAGAGATACATCATTTTCCTTCTTGACACATTAACTTTCAAATTGCTAAATGAAAGCTACTGCTCTTATTAATGAATAAGT
This sequence comes from Protopterus annectens, assembly GCF_019279795.1. Taxonomy (NCBI): domain Eukaryota; kingdom Metazoa; phylum Chordata; order Ceratodontiformes; family Protopteridae; genus Protopterus; species Protopterus annectens. The sequence continues at coordinate 781,509,851 of NC_056751.1, read as the reverse complement.
TCAGGGTTTGAGACTCATTCTGCTCCCTCCAAAACCATGAAATCATTCAAAGCAAAAAAAAACTGTTTTTGCTTCAAATTTGTGAGAAAGCCTTATCTAGGGTAGCAATAATTTCATGAAACTCTTTGTCAAATGTAATTAACAATCAAAGCAATCTATCAGTCTTCAAGAAAAAGTTAAAGCTCACCTTAAGAATGTAGCCAAGAATACATACCTCAAGGACTCTAGTTAGGTTATATCCTCTGGGTGATTCCTTACCCACTCTACCATTTACTGCACCATCAGACATTTGGAAATTTTATCTAAAATTTTTGTTTCCTTCTTTTTTTCTGTTTTGGGGTTTGCTACATGCAGTACATAACAGATTGTTTCACAGTAGCTTGTGCACTTCGCCTAAATATTTATGCATACTATACTTAAAATTCATTTTTATTAATCTTGTTTTAAGATCTGTACAATGGTATGGTATGATCTACATCTACTGTTACTCTGCTCTATGTCATTTGTATGACCTTTCTCTGTTTCATAGGTTCATAGGTTGGTACTAGACTATCGGCCCTAGGGCCTATACAAGCCTAGCCATAACAATTCCCTGGCTATTTCTTCCCACATTATTTACTTCCCTGGACCCCTGTCTAGCAGGGTGACTTATGTGATCCCCAGAGTGAATTTCCTTTCTCCCATCCAATCATCAAGGTTCCTTTTGAAGAGGGCCAAAGAGGGGCTCTGCTTGACATGTATAGGCAGTCTATTCCAGAGTCTGGGGAGTCTCTGGGTCAGGTACCTATCCCTCCAGCATGTTTTGTTTATTGTGATGACATGGTTTAGATCCCTGGAGCATGTGGCTCTGAGGGATTGGGATTTCTTTAAATGTTGCATGTCCAACAGCTCTTGGTTTGACATGGCCTTGTATGTTAAGCAGAGATCACCTCTGAGTAGATGATATGTGACAGAGTATAGCTGGAGCTTTTTAAGGCGGTCAGCGTAAGGCAACTGCTTTAGGCCTGTGATTCTTTTAGTGAGGCATTTCTGCAGCCTTTCCAGTTGTTGCACATGTCTTAAGAGGTACATACAAAACGGAGCATTGTATTCTATAATGGGTCTAATGAGGGATGAGTATATTGGGACAATGACCTCTTTTTTTCTGGATGAAAAGCCCTTAATGATGAGGTGTGCCACATAGAAGGATTTCCTGACTGTTTTGGCAATTTGGATTTCATGTTGTGATGTAATAACAAATGCCCAGCAATGTGATCTTCTTCTGTTGATATTTGTACTAAAAATGTGTACTAATGTATAACTTTTCCTATTTTATTTATGTTGTCTAATGGCTACGGTCAAGGAGTAAAAGGGTTTTCAGACCACTTCACATACTCATCTATTTATTTAACATGTATTAACAAAAATAGACCCCATCCAACTGATTTGGTGCAGTTTATCTGCTGATCAACTAAAAAACAATTATCGACTGACTATAATCTGTTCAGATTTCAGCAAAGACTTTGCATTACTTCATTACCACTTCTTTCTTGCAAAAATGAGAGGGATAGAAGTGAATAGTAGGATATGAGTGGGTACAAACATGGTTAGATTACAGGGTATAGAATATAGTAGTAGTAGTAAGGGAGAACTCACAGAGTGACAAGTGGTGTTAAACAAGGATAGTAAGTCTAGATAGTTTCAATGTGCTGTTTTCATAAATCATGGAAGGAGTGAACAATTAAAAATTAATCTCTGCCTGCATGCAATACAAAGGCAAGGGGTTGGAGTGACATATGAAGGAGCAAGCATGAAGCAGGAATATATTAAATTCAAATATGATATGATTAATGTGATCGTCAATGTAACCCATCCAAGTTGCATAGTGATGTGCCTAAGGGGCTGAATATATTACTGGAACAGTTAAGTTAAAAAAAATCAAAACATGATTAAGGCCCAGGGCTTGCCAGAATAGAAAATATAATCAATCTAATATAGCATGAAGCAATGGCAGCAACATTATATCAAATGATGGGTGTATGTCTATGGTGCAGAATGCAGACATTGAAATATAATATAATCAATCTAATATAGCATGAAGCAATGGCAGCAACATTATACCAAATGATGGGTGTGTGTCTATGGTGCAGAATGCAGACATTGAAATATAATATAATCAATCTAATATAGCATGAAGCAATGGCAGCAACATTATATCAAATGATGGGTGTATGTCTATGGTGCAGAATGCAGACATTGAAATATAATATAATCAATCTAATATAGCATGAAGCAATGGCAGCAACATTATACCAAATATCTAATATAGCATGAAGCAATGGCAGCAACATTATATCAAATGATGGGTGTATGTCTATGGTGCAGAATGCAGACATTGAAATATAATATAATAAATCTAATATAGCATGAAGCAATGGCAGCAACATTATACCAAATGATGGGTGTGTGTCTATGGTGCAGAATGCAGACATTGAAATATAATAATGCCGCTTTATAAAGAACTGAGTAGTCTGTATAACTGGTGTTGTGTACCTTTCTGAAAATGTCTAAAAAAAGGAAATTACCTGGATGGAGAGGTTGCCGAAAAAAGTGGCATGAATATTGCTGGGAAAGGAAAGCATGATAGCACATCTTATGAGAAGAGACTAAAGGAGCTTGTTTTTTTCCACGTGAATGAAAGGAGTCCAGAGGGATATGATATGGATACATTAGACACTAATGAAAATATGTGATTGTATTAAGTTGGAAAGAAGAGACAGGACAGGTAAAGATGGGAATGAGTGGCAAAGTGAACGCAGATTAAACTTGATATGTGAGACAGGTCTATATTAGATCATCGAAACGGCTCATTATCGAATGCCATAACGTCAAACTGCAAAACCTGAACCCTAACAATATTGAAACCTCAAAACAGTGAATTTTTTCCCAGGGAAAAAAATTGCTTTTCCGAAAAACACACACACACACACACACACACACACACACACACACACACACACACACACACACACACACACCAGAAGCACATTAAAAATCAGCAATCCACACACATACATTTAAAAGTTGCATCTAACCCTACACTACACTGCACATACACTACTAGCTATCCACTTACCTTAACCCAGACCCTAACCCTAAGGTCCGTCACTATCACACACTCACCTCACCCACACCCTAACCCTAACCGACTTAACCCAACCCTAACTCCAAATTCTGTCACAATCGCACACTTATCTGACCCGCGCCCTAACCCTAACTCACCCAACCCGTGCCCTAACCCAAACGTCCGCACAATCATACACTTACCTTAACCCAACCCGTAACTTTCCACCGCATCACTGAAAACAGCAAAGCCACAACAACGGCCAACTGAATTATTTCCCTAGGAAAGAATTCGTTTTTTTGCAGCTTCGCTGTTTTCAGCATTCGCGATATTGGGTTTGATATTAGATTATTCGAAATTCTGCTGTTTCTATGATCTAATATAGACCCTGTGAGACTACATTTCCATATGGATAGGGCAGTTGACAAGTGCAATCAGTCCTACCTATTTATTTACTTGTCTTTTGTTAACCGAGTTAGTCCAACTAGGCTAGTGGCTCATTTTCAGTGGAGACACAAGGAGAAAAGCTCCATACATAAATAAATAACATTAAACAGTAACAATAACAATGTTACATACAAGAAATAAGCATATGAAAACATAACTACATGTATTCAAGCCATAGTGAAAATTAACAAACGATAAAGTTCAGTAAAGAGAACAGTTGATAAATGTGCATTGCAAGGGGAACAGGAAAATAAAAAAGCCCCAAGAATGTCTTAACGACTAAACTAAGTTGGTTGAGAGGTAAGAGAGGTAATAGGTAGAGGGGATGGAATAGTGTAGAGAAAAGAGAGTGGGAGAAAAACAGTTATAAAAGAGAAAGGAGGGGTGGGGTAGTATAGTAGCAAGGAAAATAAGTTGAGATTTAATATAGGGTTCATAGTGGAATAGCTAGGTGCTTCTGTACTAGTTGTTAAAAAGTTATGTAACGAAAAGGAAGGAGAAACTGATTATAAGCTGATGAGTGTGGGAAGTATGTGTTAGGTGGGGTGAGCTGTAGAAGCTGAAATAATGATGATTTTAAATAAAAATATAATTTTACATATTGTTATGTTTTTCAGCAAGTGTCATATAATATATGTGGATATGCTTCCAATGTATTTATCTGATTGACCTGAGGGTTTAACTGAGTTAAAGTCTTTCATCTTGCTGGTATAAAAGCGTTACATTTTTTGTGAGACTGTGCTCATTTATTCAGAGTTCCCTGTGCCTGGCTTGAACACCTGTGACTACAAAACCTTGGCTTAGATCTACACAGATGATACAAGTATTTTTTTTTTGCTTTTGCTGTAACTACCTTAGTACTATTTAACAGTTCTATGCTGAATTTATTAATTTGGTTGAACTTGTTTTTCAGTCTACACTTGTTAAAGAAACTCCATCTATTTGTTACTGTACTGCTCTTATGTTATTTTAACAATATTCTGATATTTCCTAACCTCCTCTGTAACTGCAAAAGCTGTTCTGAGATTGCCAAACTCCTGAGTCTGCCAAAAAAATTCTCATTTTTCCAAAGTTTTTAGAAGTTTGTAAACTTATTTCCAAGGATTCCTGATACCGTAGGAGTTCAGCCTTTTGTTGTAAGGCATTTGTTACTGCACTTGAGCTCAAAACCAGTTGGTTTTACATTAAAGTTTTATTCTGCACTCTGATGGGAGCAGAGGGCTGATGCACCCCATACAAGTTGGGAATTGCTAATGGAAGGCTTATGGTGTGTTTATCTGATTGGTTTGAGGACTTAACTGTCAGTCTTTCTTCCTGCTAGTATAAAAGCCTCACATTTGTACATCGTGCAAACTCAGGTACCCATGCCTTGTATATAAGCAAATCTCTCTAGTTTAAAATGCTCTGTAGGAAAAGCTCTCCATATCCTCCCACTGTTCACACTTGTTCAAAGAGCTGCCAGTTTGTGCAGAGGGCAGCACCACTGCATCTCATCTAATAGTATACTACTAAACACTTTAAGTGACTCTCCCCTAGTCCTTACCATCTACTAAGGAACTGGTATAATGGAAAGGTGCTTCGCTGTCATCTCTTCTTCCGGCCTGGTGGATATAGGCATCCTGAGGCAGAGCAGCAACTGTTCATGTTCACTGACGACCATTTAATTTTAGAACAGACAAATACTGTTGATTTTAACAACTGGACCATTTTATAATGTCAATCTAAGGGGGGGGGGTACAATATTTGATGGTCTGGGAGGACATGGTCGACAGCCCACATTGCTTTGCCAGGGGATGGTCTGCACTTTTCCCCTCTAGGTTTTCAGATATTGGCAAAGACCTTTCCCATACCCACAGTACCTTTTTAGCTACTGTCAAACTGATAAACTTGGCAATTTAACTGAACCTATGAAGGAATATCTGATGGTGGTACTGCTCAAAGATAATAGTCTTAACAAGAAACTCCACTCTCTGCAGGTCTTCCTCTCCCTGGAGAGTATAGACATCTATGTAGTAATGGATACATGGTCTAAAGTAGTGGAGAATAACCCAGCAATTCAAGGTTATAATGCCTTTCACACCTTTAGAGCAGCTGTTGCACAGGAGGGGGCTAAGGATGGAGGAATCTCAGTCTATATTAAAACAAACTCACATCCAGACTAGTTAAAGTATATGACCTGCTAGAACTTACACATGTGCAACTCACCATAAGCAGGGTCTTATACCATATCATTGCAACCTATAGGTTCCCTTCCATGTCCCAGGGAACCCATACTAACTATCTCAATGTACTAGAGTCCCTCACAGTTCAATCCAACACAATATTCATGGAGGACTTCAACTACCCCTGTACAGATTGGGAATCCTACACCACTTCTAATGCACAAGCCCAGTGATTCCTAAACTTTGTTAATACCAGCATCCTGGAACAGTTGGTCCGTTCTCCTACCAGGGATACAAACAGCCTTAACCTTGTGCTCATGAACATGGGGGGGTTGATCTTCCTCATCTAATATAACATCTTTACTTGTCAGATCTGAACATGGGGCAATATTACCTAAAATAAAAATTAAATCTGGGGATCCAGCGATACAAAAAAATGTTAGGAACTATTCTAAGACATATCTCTCTACTAGGCAACATCTTGGCTAAATTCCAAGCACCACCAAAACCAGTAAACACCATAACATATACTAAGCTATTTACAGAATCTCTGTACAGCTGTATTGATAGCTGTATAGAGTGAGCTGTACTCACTTCTATTAAGAATAAGACAAACTCAAAAGGCAAGCCACCCTGGTGGAATCACAATATCAATTGGTTATATAACAAAAGGAAAAAAAAACTTGGCCAAACATAGAAGGAACACAGCCATGCATTCTAAAAGTCCCTTGACCAATCCAAATAGGCAGCTAAGATGGTTAATTAATACCTCAAAGGCTAAATCTAAACAAAAAAATAACTTTTTAGGTAAAGGACAACCACAAAGCTTTCTACAGCTATGGTCATAACCTCAGAGAAAATGCACAACAATGCACAGAACATATTGTAAATGGCATTACCCACACTGAACTGGAGGCCATTGTCAACCTTTTGGCTGACAGGTTCAGCTCAACCCCCCCATCCCCTTCTGACAGTCCAAAGGAAATACCACATACAACTCCCCCAACCATTACAAGGAAACAGGTCTATAACACATTTTCCAAGGCCAAAAACACTGCATTGATGAGCCCTGATAACATCCTGGAATGTTTAATAAATAGCTTGAAACACGACTTCTCTGGTCCACTTAAATCACTTTTCAGCTGGAGCCTTTAGTCAGGTTTTGTGTCCAAGGAGTGGAAGGTGGCTACAGTCATTCCCCTGCACAAAGGAGGTCCAACCTCTGATCCAGGAAACTACAGGCCCATAAGCTTTACCAGCCTCATATGTAGGACCATTGAAAGAATCACCATGGACATGATAAATGAGGACATAGACAACCAGCAAACACTGGACCCATCACAGTTCATAGGATCATAAGAGGTTACTAGGCTATTGGCCCCGAGGCCCTTATAAGCCTAGACAAGAGTTTAGCCCATGTTTAGACAAGACAGCACCCAGAGCCCATGTCCAACAGGGACACGGTGGGATCCCAGGGGTGCATTTTCTGCTTCCCATCCAGTTATCCAGGTTGCACTTAAAAAGTGATAATGAGCTACTCTGCTTGATGTGCAGAGGGAGTCTATTCCACAGATGGTGGAGTCTCTGGGACGCAAATCTGTCCCACCAACAAGTCCTATTGATATCACAGACCAGGTTGACGTCACACATATGGGTTGCTTGAGTGGAGCTTGACTTGTGGATATGTATCAGTCCCATCAAGGCGGGGTCTTTGATTGCTTAGCATGCCAGACAGAAGTCACTTATGTGGAGTCTGTATAAAACTGAGTAGAGGGACAGAGCTTTTAGCCTATGTGTAGTGTAGGTGTTTGAGGCCCTGGATTTTCCTGGTGAGGAGCCTCTGTGGTCTCTCCAGCTGCTGCATGTTCTTTGCAAGGTACATGCTGAAGGGAGTGTTGTACTTAATAATTGGCCTTATAAGAGAAGAATACAGGGATCTTATGACCTCTTTGTCCCTGGATGAGATACCCTTACTTATGAGGTGGGCCATGTAGAGAGCTTTCTGTACAAGGAAAGCAACATGGTGGTCAAAAGTCAGGTTGCTATCAACGTGGGTTCCCAAATCCCTCACTACTGATTGTGTACTTAGGACGTTGTTATTAATGTGATAATATGTGGGGATGTCACTCTCCTCAAAGGGGATGATGATGCATGTTTTAGCATTTAGCTTTAGGCCATGTTTCTGACACCAGTCATTTGTCTGGGTGAGACCCTCTTGGAGGACATCCACATCGCTTGGGGAATTGATGACTGTGGCCAGCTTGCAGTCATCTGCAAACTTGGTCAGCCATAGCCCACTGGTTTTGGTCTGCACCTCAGAGAAGAATATCCCAAATAACAGAGGCCCCAAGACCAATCCCTGGGGTACACTGTTCATTATGGGTCTACTGCTTGAGGTGGCTTCCCATATTTTGATTAGGTGGGTTCTATCAGTGAGCCAGTTTGCTACCCATCTGGTAATATATGGATTGATGCCTAGTTCAGAGACTTTATCTACTATGCCTGAATGTGGAATAGTGTTGAAGGCTTTGGCCAGGTCAAGGTAGATGGTGTGCACTGTTTTCCCCTCATCCATGGCTTTGGTGACTGTCTCAAAACATTTTATATCATCAGTAATCAATCAATTTTAATTAAATTAGTACTACTTATCTAATTAAATAAGTCTAATTATAAATGCAACAATTTTTTAAAAAATAGCATGTTTTTAACATATAAACCTATAAGCCTATATTCTGTTTATTTTTTTTTGTTTTAAAAAAAAACTTTTAAAATCTATTTTAATCTATTTCTGTTTGTTTTTTGATACACACACACACAATATAAATAAATAATAAATAATTTTAATAAATAAATCTTTCTATTTTCCATATGTAAAATGCGGTGCATTTTTGACACAAGGCTAAATACCACTCCCAGAAAGTATCACAACTATTTTTTCCTATTTTTTATATTCTTCTTCGCCTAATCTTGTTTTTGGGTCAACAGGATATGTTTCAGTAATCAAGGCCCAATATTTATTGAGCACCTTCCTAATTTCAAAGTGATCCACTGAGAAGAAAAACAAAAGAAATCTCTATTCCAGAAGACTGGTTGTTGTTGTCCCCTGGTGGTCTAGGTGAAATAGAGGGAGCAGTTTCCAAAAAAATAAAGACATCAGTTTAGAATAGGTTTATAAACCCCTGATTTTCTTTTTTACTACTGTCTCAGTCTCAAAGATGCCAGATAACCTCTATTTGCAAACATTAAAGTCATCCAACTCAGAAATCATTCTGGCTGCTCTTACCATCTGGCCTTAACTACTGCCCTTCTTCTGATAACTAGGGTGGGAAAATGCAAATGCAGAAATACATTAGAGTAAGTGCTTCGATAGGCTCTTAATCTTAATCTTAAATTAATCTAATAATCAAAAAAATAATATAAAAAATCTTGAATTCGCATTTCTGCAAATTATAAGTAAACTCCAAAAAACGGGAATACTTGTGAATAGTTTAGGCAAATCAGAGGGAGACCTCAGAGGGAGAGGAGACCCTTCGATAAGAAACATGTGGTACCTTGTGACATGTGTGTATTGAGAAAGTCAGTGGAGAAAGCGCCGTCCAGTCAGTCCCAGTTCCATTCTCCATCAGCACTCCCTCCACAGGCGCTGCACCCTCCTGCAACTTGAAGATTGGCAACATTTTGATTTTTGAAGATAAATTTTGTTTGCTGTAGACAGAGACTAAATTATGTAGTCTCAACCTAATATGTCGTTATATCTAAATTTATATGCAAAAGGAATTATGATTTTTTTGAAAAGGAATTCCGCATTGTGACAGTACATGCAATCCTTGTGTGGTATATCAAAAACCAGGAGGAATAATCAAAATCAAAACTTCGAATTCTTTGGAGAAAGAATCTTTCTGATTTCTCTAGAAGACTAAAGTTTCTTTAACAAATCTTAAAATAATGTCAAACACAAGGTCTTACAAATACTGTCAACATATTTGCACAGGATGTAAATATAACGGAAAGGGGTTGTAATAAACTTTTTGAAAGGGGTTGTAATAAACTTTTATGCATTTTGAATGCCAAACAAAACCGTATTGATAGCAAGTATAAATCTTCTTCTCTAAAAAATAAATCATCCATCAAACCTTCAAAAAAGCAGTGTGTTATTAGAATTATCACAATTATTAACAGGGCCTCCCTCAAAGAAATTTGTTACTGTGTTGTCAATCCTGTTAGCATTAATGTTAACAGATTTACTGGTGTTGCTCAAAGCCTTTTCGCGACGTGCATCTCTTCAATGTCAATGTCATTAGGTTCTCCTACTAAATTAAATTCTGTTGTTGCTGTGTGTCCAGCTTGATTATATCTCCATCCCCATATTTTATTTTGCAACTTGTTAGACAATGGGGGGGAGGATAATGGGTGTAAGTGTAATCATTGTGTAATAAATCTTTTCATTTTTCTTTTTTTTTTTTTTTTATTGTTAGTAAGCAAACACTAAAAAAATACTACTAAAAATAAAAAGTAATAATAAAATTCAGTATTCATAATAAATTCAGAGTTAGCCAGACTTGCAAGTTCAGTTTTAAAACAATCAGTTTCAACACCTCCAACCTCCAACCATCATTGTCATGTACTCAAAACCAAACAATGCAAACAAATGCACAAAAACAAGGAACAAATGACTGTGGAAACTTTAGACCTTCCACTAGTCCAACAGGCTGCAACCTTTGGGACCAATTTTCATTCCCAAATTTCTTTTTTAAAGCATTCTTTTCAATAAGAAATTTCCAAGCTGCAGTTTCCTGCAATTAGAATATAAATAAGATAAATCACTTTGATCAGATAACATTCTTTCTTCATTCTGTTTCGCTGGTCCAAAAAAAAAAAATTAATGTGATTGAGAAATCTGTTAATAATTAATGTGAGAAGTGTTATTAGAAGCTTCCTTCCTTCTCCCTCTGGTGTCCCGCTTGTTGTGCTATTCTGTCCAGGTGTCAGGTGGAAGAAGCAGGGAGAAAGGAAACTGAAGCAGGACTGCATACAAACGTGAAGCACCAAAGCAGTACATCAAAGTACCCAAGTCATCCTCAGGATGCAGTAGTGAGGAACCAGCGCTTAACGCTGGCAGTAAGCAGTAGTACCAGCCGCTTTCCGTGAGGAAAGGATGCTTGTGTACTTTGAAATCTTCCACACACAATCTTCCACCTTGTGTTCGCTTGTAGCAACAAAGCTTCAAGAGCTGAGTTCTGTGTGTTACCAGCATCACCATCCCTCTGAGAAAATAAAGATCCTTGAGTTGAAGTGTCCTCAGAGAAAAAGATCCTCCTTGAGAAGTGCGAACACCAAGTTGAAGTGCTCAACTTGCACACAAACGCCAAAAAAACCAAACCAATACAATATGAAAAAAGGAAAAAAAAAGCAGAAGACTGAAAAAAAAAAAAAAAATGTGAAATGCAGGAACACTGATTTAATTCAAACTGAGCCCCCAGCGCAGACACCTTTTATTTTTGCATCATTAAGCATCAACTTTCAATCAAATTATATCAATTTATATCATACACAATTTAATTTTTAAAAGATAGCATTTTACTGTCTCAAAGAAGTCAACCAGATTTAACAGACATGACCTCCCCTTGACAAAGTCAAACTGTGTGGGGTTGAGTGTTTGGAGGTTGCCAATGTCCCTGTTAATGATGTCCATGATAATCCATTCCATGGCCTTGCAGATCAAGCTAGTTAGGCTGATGGGTCTATAATTTCCGCGTTTATATTATCTCATTGAAATTTTACTGCATCGAAGCAATAAATGTCGAATACAATTGATCGATGCAGTAAAATTCTGAACGAGTATAAAAAAAAAAAAAAACAAAAAAAAACTAAAGGCCCCCCACGGGGGGGGGGGGACTGCACCCCCCAACCTCCGCTACTTAATTATACCAACTCTGAGACCGCACTACATTGAGGTAAATGGAAATCTCCCCCTACGGGGATTTCCGTTTACCTGGCCGATATTCTTCACTTTCGATATTGTCGTGCCAACAATATCATATTCGATATTGTCAGCTTGTGACAATACAATATAGATCCATAATTTCCTGGATCAGTGGACACTCCACCTTTGTGTAAAGGGATGACAGTGGCTGTCCTCCACTCAGCTGGGGCAAAGCCGGTACTCAGGCTTTGGTTGAATAGGGTGCCTAATGGTGCTGCAAGTTCATGCCTGAGTTCATGTAAGGTGCAGCCTGGGATGTTATCGGGTCCCATGGTGGCTGTATTTTTTGCCTTTGAGAGGGCAGTGATGACCTGTTCCCTAGAGATAAGGGGTGGGGGCAGGTTCTGGGAATGTCCTGATTTACTGATGGGGAGGACAGAGGGGAGAAGTTTTCGCTGAATCTGTCAGCCCTTATATTGGTTATATCTACAGCAGTTGTGTATGTGGTGTCCTTGACCACCAGTTCCGCACAGATCTGGGTGCTTCCTTTGAGACTGTGGACATATGTGAAGAAGGTTTGTTAAAGGAAGTTCATGCCTATTAAATCTGGTGAACTTTTTTGGGAGATTCACCAAAGCATTCGATGAAGGTAAGACTGTGCACACAGCTTACCTCGACCTGGCCAAGGCTTTTGATAAAATAACCCACTTAGACGTTATAGATAAGCCTATTAATTTATGTATAAACCCTTTTATCACACACTGGATAGCAAACTGGCTCACTGATAGGATCCATGAGGTCAAAATAGGTGGCCATCTCCACTAAGAGACCAATCACTATTGGACTCCCCAGTCCTCTGTACTGGGCCTGCTCCTTTTTGGCTTCTAGTTCTCTGAAATGGAAAGAAATTTTGAAAGTTTATGGCTGACTAGGTTTGTTGATGATTGCAAGCTGGGGGTTATCATCAACGCCCCTGCAGACACTAACATTCTTCAAGAAGGTCTGTCTCTGACTAACAAATGGTGTCAAAGTCATGGTCTTAAACTCATTGCTAAAAAATGCGTAATTATACCATTTGAGAAATCAGCCATGCCAGTTAATTACCATACTGATAATATGCCAGTAAGAGCCGACCCAGTGGTCAGGAGTCTGAGTACACGAGTAGACTGTAGCCTTATCTTCGACCACCAAGTGGACGCAGCAGTAGAGAGATCCTTTTATGTTACACAATTTAAAAGTAAAGGCATGGAATCTAGGTCCAAAGAGATCACTATCCCACTGTACCTCACCCTTATCAGACCAATCATTGAGTACAATGATCTCTTTGGTATGTACCTGACCAGGTTTATGCAACAAATAGAGCAACCTCATAGGTTCCTTACTAAAAGAATACAAAGTAACAAACCTGCCTTATGCAGAGTGCCTTAAAACCATTTTCCTTGACTCATTCTCCTACAGATTGCAGAGGGGTAATCTATGCCTGTCTTATAAGGCATCCGCAAACCTCACACTTATGAATTTCCTACAAATTTGTAAGTCAAACAGTAGCATTAATAGAAGGTCTGGGGACCTGAATTTTGTCTGTGACTTAAACAGAACATGCTGAAGAGACAGATATGTGTTCCAGAGATTACACTTCTTATGGAACAGGCTTCTCATCCATGTGAAGCTGAGTTTGTCTATTACCCAGTTTAAGCACAACCTAGACCAGAAGATGGAGAATAATACATTTACACCAGGCCTGGCACCCATGTCCTTTTTGGAAAGGGGTAGGTTATAAATGCCTGGCTGTCATTGATGTATTTGGATACAGGGCATCATTATTCTTTTGGGAAAACGTAGGCTTAGAAACCCCCCTCATCAGGTCATTAGCCTAGTAACAATTTATGACTCTATGAATCTATGAGAGATGTAGATACACAACGTCATTGGAGGAAAGCTCTCACATACTCACATGAAAAATGCAAACCTGGTTTTCAGAGTTGCACCCAAAAGGCTCACTACCAACACTAAGGAACAAACACGTAGACTGACATATGTAGAGGCACTCACTTGCAATCTACCCAAACCTCAAGACCTCCTAAAAGCATCTCTCAGTGGCCCTGCACACATGCAAAAAAGACAGCAACTCACGACACTTAACTCTGAAAATCATAATAACCCCACTTCTAAGCCCATAAGGCAACACATCACACAGCAAATTATTCTAGTTATTGGGGATCCCATTGTAAGACATACTGATGTCCTCCTTACCAGGCTAGACAAGGAAAAGATCACAGTGAGCTGTCTGTCTGTCTGTCCAGAGCCAGGATCCGCCATGTTATGCATGCACTTAGGTCTTTAAACCACATGTTTAATATGACACTGTCATAGTCCATATGGCATACATGATCTAAGACGTACCTTGCTGGAGTATATGAAACAGACATGCTGGAGCTCTCTGAATACTTGTCCCAGGTGGGTATGAATCTAGCCTTGAGTAGCATCCTACCTTCACCAATGATGATGCCACAGTACCAGCAGGAAATGACTGACTTCAAGAACTGGCTGAGTTTCTGGTGTCACAGCAATGGATTCCAATATCTGTCAGCCTGAGGAGACATGATCAACAAACTACAATGCTTTGCCAGAGATGGTTTGCACTTGTCATTACTTACCTTCTGAATACTGACAAAAACTTTATCTATCCCCATAGTGCCTTTTCTAGACTGTGTCAAGTTGTTAAGCCATTTAGCATAACAAAAATCACTCACGACTACCTAAAGGTATTGCTGCTCAATGCTTGGACTCTAAATAAAAAAACTGCATGCCCTGGAAGCACTCCTCACCCTGTAGAATGCAGACACATGTGCAGTCATGGAAACATAGTTCAAAATCATGGAAAGCACGCTGGCTAACAGAGGCTACAATGCCTTTCATGCATTTTGATCCCCCTCAGTTCAGGATAAAACAAATGGAGGAGGTGTTTCAGCATTCATAAAGCACACGTACGCTGCTCGATTGGTCCAACAATATAACTCATTTGAGCTACTCCATGCCCAGCTAACCATACGCGTGATCCCCTATCATATCCTTGCTAGCTACACATCCCCTGACATGAGTCTGGCAAACCACACCTCCTACCTAAACCTACTGGAATCTCTTAACATTCAACATAACACAATATTTAAAGCTGACTTCAACTATCACTCCATAAACTGGGAGACTTATATGACCCATAATTCACTTGCTCAGAGGCTTTTGGACTTCATCAATACAAACACCCTGGAGTAACTAGTTACCTTCCCAACTAGAGGTATAAATATCCTAGACCTAGTGCTCACAAACATGAGTGGATGTTGCTCCATCCTATGCATTAACTCCACCTTGGTAAGATCTGACCACAAAATGATCTCTTTTAGTATTAAAACTCTCCCAGAATGCCCATCAAACTCCAAACCTATTACAAACGTTGTTAAGGCCGATTACTTCAAACTAAGTGACATCTTATTAAGCTTCCAATCTGCAATGAATCCAGATGACACTGAGGCCTACTCTGAACTGTACACAAAAGCACTGTACAGCCACATTCATAGCTGCATAGAGGAGGCAGTACCTGTTCCAGTCAAACCAATGATTACAGGCAAAAATAAACCAATCTGGTGAACTCCTAGCATAAATAGGCTATTCAACAAAAAAAAAATCCTCTCCAAAGCCAAGAAGGAACAAAACAGTGCAAAAAGACACTCACCAGTCTAAATAAATTATAGAGCTAGTCAAATCTGCCAAAGCAAACTAGGAGGCAAAGATAGCCTCCTAGGTGAAAGATAATCATAAGGCTTTTTTAATTATGTTCGTAACCTCAGGGGAAATGCTAAGCAATGTGCCAAGTTAATCAAGAATGGCAACACTTACACCCAGCCTGAAACTATAGAAAACCTGTTGGCTGACAAGTTCAGTTCAAACTTCTCACCCCATCACCTCCAACCACACCCAAAGCAATACCTACAACCATCACCCTACCAGTCATTACAAGGGAACAGGTCTATAATGTGCTCACTAAAGCCAAAAACACAGCCTCCATGGGCCCCAACAACATTCCAGGATGCTTCTTAAATAGCTTAAAACAGAATCTATCAGATCCACTAAAAACCTTCTCTAAACACAGCTTCCAGATGAGCTTTGTCTCAGAGGAATGGAGGACTGCAACAGTCATCCCTCTGCAAAAGGGAGGCCCATTAACTATCTGGGAACTACAAACCCATAAACTAGACCAATCTTATCTGCAAGGTCATAGAAAGAATTATCATGGACCTGATCAATAATTACATAGGAAATCTCCAAATACTGGACCAGAACCAATTTTGCTTTGTCAGTCTGGTGGACTTCTTTGAGAAAATCAACAGGGCCATGGAGGGCCATGGCTAACTGTAAAACGGTACACAGCACTTATCTAGACCTGGCCAGAGCTTTCTTCATAATCTCCCCCTTGGGGATCACAGTTAAACTTACTGAGTTAGGCATAATGATGAATAGCAAATTGGCTCACTGACAGGACACGTTGTCTTTATAAGTGAATCCACTTCTGATAAGAAACTTGTTAATAGTGGTATCCCACAGACTTAGTGTTTAGTCCCCTCCTGTTTACTATAAACTTCTCTGAAGTGAAGTCCAAAGTTGGGAGCCTTTGGCTCACCAAGTTCCCTGACAATGATGAGGAGGGAGCAATCATTGAAACTCTAAATGATGTTGACATCCTATAAACAGGCCTAAAAATGACAAAACAACTGGTGCCAAAACCATGGTCTGAGACTACATGTTAAAAATTAATAATCATACCCTTCAGTAAATCAGATATCCCTGCAAATTATAATATTGATAGTACACCCCTAAAGGTAGACCCAGTGGTGAGTGACCCAGGAACACATATAGATAGCAGCCTAAACTTTGACCGCCAGGTAGCTACGGTAGTGAGGAAATTCTGTGTGGCTTAACTTATAAGTAAAGGCATGGCATCAAGTTCAAAGGAAGTCATAGTGCCATTGTACTTAGCCCTCATCCAGCCCACAATTGAGTACAGTGCTCCTTTCTGTATGTACTTTATTAGGCATTTTCACCAATTCAAGAGGCCCCAAAGGTTTTTCACTAAAACAATACAAAGCGTAAGACACATGTCTTATGCAGACCGACTAAAGACCTTATTCCTTTACTCCGTCTCATATCGTTTATTGAGAAGTGACTTATGCCTGATCTACAAGGCATTCTCTGATCCAGCCCTGATGAAAATGTTACATATTCACAAGAAAAATTATATGAGGGTTGCACGTTCCATGGGCCTGAACCTTATTTGTGACTCTAACAGAACTTGATGGAGAGACAGATCCAAACCTCAAAGGCTACTCTTCTATGGAATAAACTTCCCATCTTCATAAAACAAAGCCTGTCCCTCATTCTGTTCAAAAAGAATTTGGATAAATGGATGGGGAACTGCCTATGTCCCTTATTAGCAGAGGCAGTCTGTAAAATGACTTAGGGCTCCAACACCCAAAGACCCACTACCCTATCCTATATCTGAGGAATTAAGACATAATATTGTCATATCCTGAGCATTATTGCCTAGGCTTGTAAATGCTCTTGTACTAGTAATACTGTATTAGTACTAGCCTAGTAATCACCTATGAGCCTATGACTAAATTCCATTTCATCCTTTTGAATTTGATGTATGGTGATTAAGTAAAAGCAAGTCTATTAAGTGGCATGAAGCCAAAGAGGACATGTCTATGTTTCCATAATAAATGCCATCAGAATAGTACCTAACTTATCCATATATTTTATTTGTAGGCAGTAGAGTCACCCAAATACCAATAGTGGCAACATTCTATTGACCTCACCAGAAAATCAATTATTACCTTATGAGTTTATACAATTAAATATTTGGAGGTTCAGGGAACTATGAATTCCATGCTTAATTAACCTGTATAAGTCACAAGTTTCCATAATTATTGAGACATTATTCAAGTCATTTATCTCAGTGAGATAACATATGAAATTATTAATTCTGATCATATCTACAAATTATATCTTGACAGCGGACACAATGCTAGGTCTTCTTAGTGACTTAACACTCATTTTCACAGCCTGAGAACACACCCATCATCATATAAAACCATGAAATTCAAAACAGTTGCTACTGCAAAGTTTTGACTAGTGATATATGTGCACAGATAAGTTGCTGGTGGATACTTTGTGTAATAATGCAGCATGCTGGGCAATCTTTTGTCCAAACTAATCACTAGTAGTGATCAAATAAGTCATTGGTCCATACTTTGTGTAATAATTCAGCATGCAGGACTGCCTTTTGTCCAGACTAACCACTAGTACTGACCTTTCCTCCATTTTCTGTCTGTGTGCCATAGCTGCATATTCCTTCACAAGTCCCATTACTAGCCTTCTGTTCCCATAGCATGTCCCCTCTTTCCCTCCGACTCTCTAGCGGGTATGGTCCTCTCCTGCTGACTTTCCTTTACATGTACATCATTGTATTCCGACCGCTGGTCACCTACCCTTTGTAGCTGCTTACAGTCCTTGTTCTTCTCTGTCTGCACAATTTCTAGAAAAGAAATCTAAATTCCAGTTACAGTCCTGTAGCATTTTTTAATGATGCAAGGGAACTCCCCATTCCCAGGCTTTATCCCTTTTGTTATTGAAACCTACATTTTCTACTAGCCTTGGATGCTACTTTCTTGTTTTGCTCTGAAGACATATTACCATAATAATTACTATTCCAAGATGTTTCTCAGTAGCTACTTGAACAATGATTACTGCAGATACAGATTTGCTGTATCCAGGACTGTTTGTAAGCTTCTGAGCCCCCCAAGCCTTTCTGTGTTGGAGGGAAGCCTTCTAGCTTATCAGTGGGAGTGGTAAGCATTAGGTAACCTGTCTACCACATAAGGAGTGGTTCTGGCCCAGAATTTGTAGTTATTGGCCATTTGGGTGGTCTTCCATCCCTCTCAACTTTCTGATTTGAAGGCCTGCATTTGCACTTGTTTCTGTCCTGTAACTCCTGGGCCCATCTCATTTGCTCACTCAAAAAAAAAAAAAAAATTATCTGCTTTGACTGTATTTGTGTTTCTTCCTATTTTATTTTGCTTTTGCATCATCTTAATAGTACTCAATTGTATTTATTACTGCTTGGTGTAACTCATTCTAAGCCTTTTATTTTAAGCACTTGGGCTTCAAACCAGTTGTTTTACATTAAGAAGGTTTGTGGTCTGCACTGTAGTGGCAGAAAAGGTAGCTTACATCCTTCTAAGTTGGGAACTGCTGATTGAGGGCTCAGTGTCTGTTATTCTAAAAGTGTATTAATTCTGGTTTAAGCACTTGGGCTTCAGGCCAGTTATTTTACATTAAGAGGGTTCATGGTCTGCACTCTTGTGGGAGGAAAGGCTGGACTCTGCCCTTCTGAGCTGGGAATTTCTGGTTAAAGGCTTATAGTGCCTGCATATTTGAACTGCTTCTTACTGAAATTGGTACACCTTGTTTGCTGTGGCATAGACTAGATCCAGGCCTGCTGAATCTAGCTTTGTTTGTATAACTTGAGCACTAATCCAGGCATTCTTTAAAGTATTCAATTGTATTTATTACTGCTTGGTAGTAACTTGATTAAAGTGTAGCTATAATTCTAAGTCTTTTGGATTAAGCACTTGGGATTCAGACCAGTTGTTTTACATTAGGAAGGTTTGTGGCCTACACTGTGGTGGCAGGACAGGTAGCTTACATCCTTCTAAGTTGGGAACTGCTGATTGAGGGCTCAGTGTCTGTTATTCTAAAAGTGTATTAGTTCTGGTTTAAGCACTTGGGCTTCAGGACAGTTATTTTACATTAAGAAGGTTCATGGTCTGCACTCTTGTGGGAGGAGAGGCTGGACTCTGCCCTTCTGAGCTGGGAATTTCTGGTTAAAGGCTTATAGTGCCTGCATATTTGAACAGTTTCTTACTGAAATTGGTACACCTTGTTTGCTGTAGCATAGACTAGATCCAGGCCTGCTGAATCTAGCTTTGTTTGTATGCTTGTTGTTTGTTTGCTTGTTATTTCCCTGAAATGCTAATTCCACCTAAAATGTGGCTTTTCAGCGCTTCTGTGGATCCCTAGTGATATCTGCATTGCTTACTGTACTTATTTCTTTGTTTCACTTGAAAGAAAGTTACTGTTTGTCACTTTTGCATTTAAGTTACCTGTAACACATTGCATTTAAGTTACCTGGCACTTGCTCACTAAAGCAATTATATAAGTCAGCACTGAAAAATTAAAAGCACAACACCCTCACAAACTCCCCTTGAGTACCTTGTTCCCCATTGGCCCTTTTTTTCAATTATAAAGGAATTCCCAATACTATTCTAGCATGTCCAAAGGTCAGTTGTCAATCTCCTCTCCGATCCAGCTGATGAATCTGGGAATCTTGAGGCAATGTTACAACTGCCTCATGTACACAGACAACCCTCTCCTCTTCCCAACAAATTCCAACACATGTGAGAGATGCAACCATATAGCTAAACTGGAGGCTAAGCTCTGTCAACTCAGTACTGGCGTAACTAGTCAGGAGGAGAAGGAAACTACACTCACTACAATTCCAGTCTCACATAGACCTACCACAACAGCAAACCAAACACATAAACACACAAAAACATACTCAGAGGCTCTAAATAAAAATCTGCCTAAGCAGCAGAGACCTCCAAAGCAGACACCCAAGCAACCGCTACCCCAAAACAAAACACATGCAACACATAGCTCACAAAGCCAGTGTGCCGAACAGTCACAGCCCTTAAGGCTAAACAACACACCTGATACACTTGTAATAGGTGACTCTATTGTCAGGCACACTGACGTCCCGCTCACCAGGCTGAACAAGGAGATGGTCATGGTGAACTGCCTGTCGGGTGCTAGGATCCACCACATAACACAAGCACTCAGGTCACTCCAAGGCAAATACAAATATGACTCGGTCATTGTCCATGCTGGTGTGAATGACCTGAGACGTACCTCCCTGGACTACATGAAAAGAGACATAGAGGAGCTCTCTGAGCATGTAGCCCAGGCCGGTATGACCCTGACCTTGAGTAGCATCTTACCCTCACCAAGAATGATGCCACAATATGAAGACAAGATGATCAATTTCAACAATTGGCTTAAGTATTGGTGTCATTCAAAGGGGACCCAATGCCTGTCAGCCTGGGATGACATGCTCGACAAGCCACGATGCTTCGCTAGGGACGGCTTGCACCTGTCACCCCTGGGCTTTCAGATATTGGCAAAGGCTCTTGCTTCCCCCATAGTGCCTTTTTTAGGCAAGGCTCAAAAGACAAACCCACCTCCATAGGTATCACAAGGGATAAGAAACTAAGAGTAATGCTACTCAATGCCAGAAGTCTAAACCTCAAGATGCACACACTTGAAACTCTCCTTAGCATGGAGAACATCGATATCAGTTCAGTAACAGAAACCTGGTTCAAGGCTTCTGAGAGCTCCCCAGCACTACCAGGTTATACCTCATACCATGCTTTTCGGCCCCAAAACTTGGACCGAACCACAAAAGGAGGGGGAGTATCAATATTTGTCAAAGATACCCACACCTCCAGGTTGGTGGCACAGCACGAAGCATCAGAGACTATCCATGTGCAACTAACAGTGGGTAAAACTGCTTTTCAGTTTATAGCCTGCTACAGACCACCCTCCCAAACCCAGGAACCCCACTCAGCTTTCCTGAAAACATTGGAGAACATGAAGATCTCTCCAAACACCATTATATTGGGTGACTTCAACTACCCAAACATTGACTGGGAGCATTACTCAAGCCCCAGCACCTTAGCCCAAAGGTTCCTGGAAATTATAAACTCAAATGCTATGGAACAACTAGTCACCACTCCCACAAGAGGGGACAACATACTAGACCTGATCATTACCAACATGGGGACTCTATGCTCCACACCAGAAGTATATCCCTCATTGGTAAGATCAGACCATAAATTAATTTCACTGGATGTCCACATCCTGACCCCACCCCCAGCCCAGAAAACCACAGTGAAAAACTTCTCAAAAGCGAACTTCTCACTTCTCAAAACTGAAGTGAAATCCTTCAAGGCCTCAGGGCCAGTGGAAACTACGGCCCAAACTGCAGAATCCTATATAAACGCATTCTACAGATATCTCCAGGAATGCATGGATCATGCTATCCCAAACAAAACCAAGACCCAATCATCCAAAGGCAGGCGTCCAGTCTGCTGGACCCCTGCCATAAATAAACTGTACAACAGAAGGAGGAAGCTACTACATGATAGAGCAAAATCCCTAATAGGGAAGGCATCTCTGATCAGTACTAGCAAAAAATTACGATCCCTCATAAAATCCTCCAAGGCCAGCTTCGAGAGAAAAATTGCACAGGACACCAAAGACAATCAAAAGGCTTTTTTCAGTTATGTTAGGAACCTGGGATGCAACTCCCAGACTTGTTCTGAGTTGATTCTAAATGACAAAAAATACACTGAACCCACAGACATCGCCAATATCCTGGCAGACAGGTTCAGTGCAAACTTCTCCACCCCCTCCCCCTCAAAAGAGCAAGTATCTATCCCGGCAGAGGGCTGCCACCCAAACATCTCTGATGCTCAGGTGAAGGCTGCCCTCTTCAAAGCAAGAAACACTGCTTCCATGGGACCAGATGACATCCCAGGTTGCGTCCTACATGAACTCCAAGAGGAACTAATCCCTCAAATAAAACAGCTATACAATCTCAGCCTCACTACAGGATATGTGCCCACAGAATGGCGTACAGCAACAGTGTTCCCACTCCACAAAGGTTGAGCCTCTATGGACCCTGGAAATTATCGCCCCATAAGCCTGACTAGATTAGTCTGCAAGGCTATGGAGAGGATCATCATGGAGCTCATAAACAAAGACATTGGGGACCTACAGACACTAGATCCTACCCAGTTCGGCTTTGTCAAGGGCAGATCCTGCCTTTTGAACCTTGTTGACTTCTTCGAAACAGTCACCAAAGCCATAGATGAAGGGAAGGTAGTCCACACAGCCTATCTGGACCTTGCAAAGGCATTTGACACAATACCCCACACGGGCATCATAGATAAGCTATCCAGCTTAAATTTAAACCCCTATGTCACAAGATGGGTTGCAAACTGGCTCAAAGACAGAACCCACAGAGTGAGAGTTGCTGGAGCTATGTCAGACTCGAAACCGGTCAGAAGTGGCATCCCACAGGGTTCTGTCCTGGGACCACTCTTGTTCGGTATATACTTTTCTGAGGTACAGGCAAATGTGGAAGGACTATGGCTCACCAAGTTTGCAGATGATTGCAAACTGGGCGCCATAATCGACTCTCCAGCTGACACAAACATCCTTCAAAAAGGTCTCACAGAGACAGATAACTGGTGCCAGCACCATGGTCTAATGCTAAATGCCAAAAAATGTATAGTCATACCCTTTGGCAAAAACAATGTGCCCACAAATTACCACAGAGGCGGAAACCCATTAAGTACAGAGAAAGTTATTAGGGACCTGGGGACCCAAGTTGATAGCAATCTCTCCTTTGAAAACCCCATTGCCAAAGTGGTTAGAAAGACCTTCTACATAGCTCACCTCATCACGAAGGGTTTCACATCTAGATCAAGAGAGGTAATCGTGCCCCTTTATTCATCCCTCATCAGGCCCATCATAGAATACAATGCCCCTTTTGGGATGTACCTTACCCGACACCTGCAGCAATTAGAGAGACCCCAAAAGTATCTCACCAAGAGGATCAAGGGTCTGAAACAGATGCCATATGCTGCTCGGTTAAAAAAACTCCAGCTCTACTCAGTTGCATACCGCCTACTTCGAGGCGATCTATGCCTGACATACAAAGCTATGTCAAATCCAGAATTAATGGACATGCTCCACCTCAGTAAATCTAAATCCTTTAGAGCCACACGCTCGAGGGACTTGAACCTCAGCACAGAATAAATAGAACTTGCTGGAGGGACAGCTTCATAACCCAGAGGCTCCCTTCACTCTGGAATAGAATTCCAGTTCATGTGAGGCAGAGCACCTCACTGAATCTCTTCAAGAAGAATCTCGATAGGTGGATGGGGGATCATAGGTTTGTCCCAGGGATTACGCCTGTGTCACTATTAGACAGAGGCACAGTAAACTAACCCTTAAAAAGGGCACAGTATACTCAAATCAAGGGGTGGCGTAAGCCATACAGAATCGGGCTAGGCTTATAATTGCCCCAGGGCAGATAGCCTAGTATGAACCTATGAACCTATACAAATCAAAACAAAGAGCAGAAGAAAAAAAACAGAAACAATTGACCTAAAAAGTAGTCTATAAAATATATTTTATTGTGAATTAGTCTATAAAATATATTTTATTGCACATTCGCAGTGTGCCTTTGGCATGTATGGCTTATACCAAAATGCAGTCTGAGGTTAATTTTCTCTTATCTAGGTTGAAAATTGCAGCCCATACAGCTGCTAATTAAAACCTTCCCCCTGCAGAAAAGAAAGGACCCATGAAAGAAAATAAAATCTCACAAGTGTGAGTATGACTGGAATGAAGAAAACAGACTAGTATATAGCATTTATGTACATCTGCTATGTTGTAATACTATGGGAAAACCAGAAATCCACATTAAGGGACCTACAGCACGTCTAAATATGCTTTCTTGACTATTAAAAGCCATGGAAATATGTGTATAGGACAGAAGGAAAAAGGGAATCTGATAGCAAAAGAACATACACAAAGGAAATGGGGAAAGTAAGAATTGAAGTGGGAAGGTGAAGGAAGGATATATATTTGCTTAGGGACAGACATCCATTTTTTTTTTTTTTGAAGATTGAAATTTGAGAGGGATATATGAGAAATACAAGGGATCGTAATAGGGTAAAGGTCTATCAACAGGGTCACATGAACAAACATTGAACAGAGACAAAGACTGAGAGGGGAGGTGCTGACACACTTTAAGGGACAGTGGAACTATAAACACACAGACAAAGGGAGAACAGTGGTGGTGAGGAAGACTGAGCAACAAATAGAAGAGGCAAGTAATACTCAGGGGCACCAGAAAAGGGGATATGGTAGGTATGCCCTTCTGGATTGCAGTGCCTGTGCTATACCCAAGGAGTGGTCATTCAGCACCCTGACTGCTTGCCCCACTGGGGCCTGTCTGAGATGGTGAAGGCAGGGACAGGCAGTATTGTGGCTCCCTAAGCTGCATCAGGACTCTTCCAGCCACTGCTCATTCAGCTCCTCTGTGACTGACATAATAGTCATTTTTGACAATGCTACCAGAGAGAATACCACTCCTCTCCACTGAGTGACCACCAGAAGTCATAGGTGTCTGCCTCCATTTCAACTGTTACAGTGAGGGTA
Organism: Protopterus annectens; assembly: GCF_019279795.1. Classification (NCBI taxonomy): domain Eukaryota; kingdom Metazoa; phylum Chordata; order Ceratodontiformes; family Protopteridae; genus Protopterus; species Protopterus annectens. The sequence goes on along the minus strand of NC_056751.1, from coordinate 781,484,812 downwards.
TTCTTAATTAATTCACTATAGTACATTAAGATGGAATAACAGGCCTAAAAATATAGAGTCAGACTTGTGTTTTCATGTCTTCATTCAGTTTCAGGGAAAGACAGTTTATTAGAAAGGAAAATATAATCTTGCTGACTAAGCATGAGATGTGCAGAAATAATAATTCTCAAGGGAAAGCTGCAGAATGTTCCTTTCTCAAGAGAAAGATATGTGTAATGCTAGATAGCAAGACAGTTAGGCCATGGTAGGCACCTGCAAGGCTGCAAAACAAGGCAAGGCCTGAGAACCAAGGTTACGGGAGTGGACACAGTTTCCAGAGGAAAATCACTGGACTGAAGTAATATAAGGTATATGTTTAGGTCGTGGAAGTCAATTTGTATTCTGATTCAAGACTTGTTCCGATGTAGTTCTTATACTAATCATGCTTTTATTAATTTGATATATTATGCTACTATATAGCATTTAATTATGCTGTTGTGACATTTATATTTGCTATTATATGTTACTCATTACAATAGACTATTCTTAAGGAACCCATGGCAATGGAACTCTGATTTCTTACACCAACCGATGGAGATACAGACCTGGAGCTAGATGGAGTGGATGCAGTGGAGGGTTGGGACACGTGGGAGAAGGGAGGTTAAAAATAAAACAGTCACCACAAGTACATATGTCAGAAATCATTTGCAAAATCACATTGATATATAATAGGCAATCTAAAATTATTATATAATGGCACATTGAAAGCCAATAATACTATGGCCTCATACTAAGATGTGTCGATTTACTGTGACGTGGGAAAATGTGTAGTGTTGTGTCTACAAAAGCACAGCTGCTGTGAGGAGTACTTTGGCTTCCTACAAGCAACCTATTACATTGGATTATCCAGTAGTTCTGCTGAAATTACACGTATGAATAGGAACCCCCGTATGTGTTGTGAGACCACTAAAATCAGATACAATGGTTGTCATATGCATGCGAAAGTTCAGAGGTCATGGGTGCAGCTTACAGATAAAGTATTGCTGCCTAAACCAACAAGGATATGATTGCAAATCCACTAGCAACCAAACTTGACATATACATATAACAAAAAGTGCCCATCCCAGATAACAATTCCTGACTTCTCCAATCTTAACTAACAACACAGACATGCCCCCACCCCCAATAAACATATACAAAATACAGTATGCAAAATACCTTTGTGCTACACAACTAAAACATTGTGTGGCGGTGTTGTTTACAGCTACACTTGTCATGCCATTCCTGTACAGACTAGCTCACTCTGTAACATGCCAGACTATACAGTTCCAGTGTCCAGCATCCAGTGTCCCCTTTATGGGTGTGTGAAGACCACTGGTACCAGTATGATGCTTCCAACATGTTACATATCAACAACAATAATGTTAGTAAGATGACTCTTTCCTAGCATGTCAGAAACCAATGTCACTGCAATGGTCGCTAATTGTGCTCTGGCATTGCTCATCCCTGTAACATATTCAGAATGCTATGCAGTTGCAGAATGCAAGTGGCAAGCACAAAGCTAGACAGCATCCCTTAGAAGAATTCATATGTTTTGAACATGAAACACAGGATGGAAAAATAATAATGGCTGGAGACTTAAATTTAACAGAAACAGGGTGGAGTAATATTGATTCAACAGCATTAGTAAGGAAATTACTTACAGCATATGTTCAGCAACAGCAGCTGTTTCATAGGATCATAGGCTCAAAGGACGTTACCAGGCTAATGGCCCTAGGGCCCTTACAAGCCTTGCCAGGTTCTAGCCTTATTTCCATGATCACCACCTATTGCACCTGTCCAACAGGAACACAGGTGGAACCCCCAGGGTGAATTTATGGTTACCCATCCAATCACCCAGACTGCGTTTGAAGAGGACTAGTGAGGTGCTCTGTTTGACATGAAGCTGGAGTCTGTTCCAAGGGTGTGGCAACCTCTAGGAGACAAATCTGTCCCTCCAGCAGGTTCTATTAATGTTGCATACCAGGTTAAGGTCTTTAGAATGAGTAACCCATGTACAATTTGACTTACAGATATGCAGCATTTCCAATAAAGCAGGGTCAGAGATAGCCTTTTATGCAAGGCAGGGATTGCCTCTGAGTAGTCTGTATGAAACAGAACAAAGTGCCAGTGATTTCAGATGATCTACATAGGACAGATGCTGAAGACCTTGAATTTTCCTTGTGAGGAACCTTTGTGGGCTCTCCAACTGCTGCAGGTGCTTGGAAAGGTACATACCAAAAGGGGTGTTGTACTCAATTATTGGCTTAATGAGGGAAGGGTACAGGGAGGCTATAACTTCTTTTTTTTTCTGGAAGCAATGCCCTTACTTATGAGATGAACAATACAGAATTCCTTTCTTACCACTGTGGAGACATGGTGATCAAAGGTAAGGTTGCTGTCAACCTGTGTGCCCAGGTCTCTCACCACTGAGTGCATACTTAGGATGTTCCTATTCATGTGGTAGTTAGCCAGAGTGTCGCTCTTACAGAAAGGGATGATAATACATTTTTTACATTGAGTTTAAGGCCATGACTTTGACATCAATCATTTGTTTATTTAAGACCCTCTTGTAAGATGTTGACATCGTTTGGAAATTCTATGACCACTCCCAGTTTGCAGTCATACTAAAGGTCTGTAGCTTGTACTTTGGAGAAATAGATTCCAAACAGTAAAGGCTCCAGGACTGATCTTTGTGGAAATCCACTGGTTACAGGTCTACTGTTGGAGGTGAATATCCGTATTTTTGACGATATGTGCTCTATCAGTGAGCTGGTTAGCAACCCATCTAATGATATAAGGGTTGATACCTAGCTGGGAAAGTTTGTCAATGATGCCTGAGTGGGGGATATTGTCAAAAGCCTTGGCTAAGTCTAGGTAAGCTGTATGCACAGATTTCCCCTCGTCCAGACCCTTGGGGACTGACTCAAATAAGTCCACCAGGTTTAACAGGCATGATCTCCCTTTGACAAATCCAAACTGAGTAGGGTCAAGTGCATGGAGATTACTTGTATCTTTGTTGATAAGGTCCATGATAATTCACTCCATGGTTTTGCAGATAAAGTTAATCAGGCTAATAGGTCTATAGTTCCCAGGGTGCAAGAGAATAACAGTCATTTTTCATTCAGCTGTGATGAAGTCGGTGCTTAGACTGTGGCTGAAAAGAGTACCCAATGGTATTGCTAATTCTTGTTGAAGCCCAGGTAGGACCCATCCTGAGATGTTATCAGGTCCCATAAATGTTGTGTTTTTAGCCTTAGCGAGGGCATTTGCGACATTCTCTTTAGAGATATAAGGTAGTGGACAGGTGGTAGAGATGTCATGGAGTATGTGTGGCAAGAACAGGGAAGTGAAGTTTTCACAGAACTTGTTAGCCAACAGGTTAGCTATGTCCACTGGTTCAGTATATGTGGTATTATTAACTAGCAGTTCGGCACAAATCTGGGCCTTTCCTTTTAGGTTAAGGATGTAAAAAACAAATGCCTTATGACTGTCCTTAGCTGAGGAAGCTATTTTGGATTCATAGTTTGCTTTGTAGGACTTCACAAGAAGTCTTATTTGCTTATTTAATCTGAGGAGGGAGTGTTTCCAGTTTAGGCCTCACTCCCTTTTACTCTTAGACAGCAGCTTATTCCTCTTATTGTAAAGTCTGTTAGTGGCAGCTGTCCACCAGGCATGTTTGCTCTTCCTTGAGGAGCTAGTCTTGGTCCTATCAGGTACAGCCGAGTCAATGCAGTTACGCGGGTGTTTGTATAAAGCATTGGTATAGAACTCTGCATAGTTGCCAGTTCCATCTGGGGGAGTGCAGTGAAGCTATTTATACCATCCTGGGCAAGTAAGTTTGAGGATGACTAAGTTACTCACTCAATGGAAGGGTAGCTAAAGTTGCCCAAAACCATGGTGTTCGGATGTATCTTGATAGACTCAAGTAGATCCAAATAGGCAGAGTGGATGTCCTGATTCATGGAGGGGGTCCTGTAACTGGCAATGACTTAAACAGGTATCTTACCAACAGTATCTCGAGGAAATCATACTGTTTAATCAATCTGGAGGTGTATTTATCTTTAATGAATATTGATACACCACCTCCTGTAGTTTTCATGCCTTCATTTTGTGGTCTGAATGTGTGGAAAGAGGTGTAACCCAGTATGGTTGGGGTGCTCTCCACAGCCTTGGATCAGGTCTCTGTGACTGCATGAATGTCTGCATCTTCCAATGTGAGGACTGCTTCCAGTGAGTGCAATTTTAAGTTAAGACACGTAGCGTTTAGCACCATAACCTTGAGGTCATTTTTAGATAAAGTTTTTATGTCAGGAATTTTGTTATTGAGACACTGCCTAAAAAGGCACTATGGGGGTGGCAAGAGCCTTAGCCATTAGCCAAAATCCCAGGGGAGACAGATGAAGACCATCTCGGGCAAAGCATCGAGGTCTGTCGATCATGTCGTCCTGTTTAATATTACAACCTACCAGGGAACGGAACATACTAGACATTGTTTGTGTTCCTAAGGAAATGACTGTTACTTCATGTCAAGTTTTTCCACCACTGATATGCAATGATCATGGGGTTATAAAAGTTAAATTGTTGCTAGATGATTCTGCCAAACTGAAATCTAAACCAATGCACAGAAGAATAACAACAGATTATAAGGAAGCAAAAGCATCTCTATGTAAAACTAATTGGAGTGATATAGTCCGATATAAACTGAAGAAGGAATGTGGCAAGTTTTGAAAAATAAATTGTTTGAATGCAAAAAATTAAAACAAAATGTTTAACAGCAGGATCTAGACACACGTCAGTAGAATATATTTCCATAAGAATAAGATACTTGATTAAGGTGAGTGACAAAAACATGAAAAATGGAAAAGAGATCAAACTATAGCTTTGAAAACCGAAATAAACAAGCTAGACAGACAAATTAAACATAGTGTGAGATAAAATCAAGAAAAAAATTGAAGAAAATGTATATAAAGATATTCAGCATAATAGGAAATCATTTTATAGATACATGTGAAAGGAGTTAAAGACATGCAAACTGCACAAAGTGCGAGTAGATTCTCAAATTTATTCTCAGACACAACAGATTATAGATGTTGTTGTATCTTTCGGCTTTTCTCGATTAGGGGTCGCCACAGTGGAACTCCAGTCTGCTAATGATTGGCAGTAGATTTTTATGTACCGACTTGCCAGGCCTGATGCAGAACCTTCAACGAAGGTACGCCCATTCACGCACGTCTCCACACAGAAGACACTTTAGCTGAGAATCGAACAGGACAACGTCTTACTGTGAGGCGACAACGCTACCGCAGCACCACCACTGCAGCTACAACAGATTATAGATATATTTACAAAATCTTACGCAAGGCAGTTTGGCTGCACAAAGGAGGTGACAAATTGTCCTAGTAATAGGCTGGTAATCTCAGACACTGAAATCAAAATAGATTATATTGAAAAAGAACTATGCAAAGCAGAGGGGGCAGGTAGAATTAGCATAATGACCTGAGAACACCAGTACTGTTACATCTGTTATTCACTAGGTCACTTACGTACGGGAAGATTCCTCAAGTTTGGAGACATGTACTTGTTAAACTAATCTTTTAGGGAAGGGGGACTAGGATAAACTCAGAGTCATAAAGGCCCATAAGTTTACTTTCATGCTGTGAAAAAAATAATAGAGAAGGTTATTTTAGATAACTTGTTGTCACAATTGGAAAGTTTGGGACTTGAAACCATATATCAACATGCATATTTATTTATTATTTATTTATTGACATTTGTTGACCAGAAAAGTCCGAGTGGGTCAGAAACCAATTTCCAGTGAAGGCCCGGAGAAAAAAGATCCACATAAAATAAAGACATTTTGACAATTTACAGTTGTGTATTCACATTACATTCTATTACAGAAAATACCATGTAAGTTTAACACCTTATTACATACCGTTATAGACACAGTAAAGCTTAGTATGTAACTAGAGTAGCAGTTTACAGTCTTGTCTGTCTAGGATATGAGGTAGAATTATATTTCTGAGAAGGTAAGTCATTATAGGTATAAGTTGTAGTTAGTTTTGTAGGAGTTTAGAGAGTGACGGTTTACGTGTAGGATTACTGAGACAGAGGGAGTGCAATAGTTAAGGATAGTAGAGACAGACTGATGTTAAGAGGATAGGTATACGAGTATTTAGTCTGAGATGTAGGGCTTGGAAGAGAGAAGACATAGGAGGATACTAGGTAGTGAGTTAGAGGAAGAGCGTGGGAGATAAGGGTGGTGAGGAGGTGGCAGAAAGAAGGGAAAACAGTATCAGCTTTATAGTTAAAGAGACAGGAGTAAAGTATGTCACACAGAGAGAGGAGCAAGAACAGGTGTGAGTGTTAAGAAAGTGATTTTCTAGAGTGGTTTTGAAAGTGGTAATGGAATCTAAAATACTGATATGGAAGGCAGGGTATTCCATAGGTTTGCAATGGTAAAACAATAGAGGCTTTGAGCAGCTCTTTCGTTAGGTTTATATACTTCTAAAAGCTGTTTATTGTCAAGCTTATATATTATTTTGTGTGCATGAGGTAGTTGTACATAACTGAGGTAATGGGGGAAATCTAGCCAATTTAATTCACTGAGGGCAAAACAGTGATGTATGTGATAAGATAAGCCAGTTGCAAATTTAGTAGTTTTGTAATAGCATGATTACAGCTTGTTTTTGAGAGTCATGTGGAGGTTAGTAAGGATGGGGGCTCCGTACAAGAGGGAGGGGACCAAGGGAGTATTGGCAATTTTTTTTTTGTTGAGTTTGTCCATGAAATGCTTGTGTCTATAGAGTTTGCCAACCTTAAAGTGAATATTTTTAATGGCATTTAATATATGATTTTCAATGGAGAGTTTATTGTAGTGGTGATGCGTAATTGCTTTGCATGAGTTACGCTTTCTATTTCTGTATTGTTTTGTGAGTATATTTTAAAATCCTGCTGACGAGGTTTCAGTGTGAACAATAACAGTTTGGTCTTTGTAGGATTAAGTAGTAATTGTGCATTGGTTAGCCAGGTTTCAGTGGAGTTGAAGGTGTCTTGAGCTATTTTTAGGAGATGTTTAAGGTTATTGGAGGAGATAATTATGGAATCATCTGCGTATTGGATGAGTATGCTTTGGAGGGAGGCAGTGTGAAAATTATTAATAAAAATGTTCAAAAAGTAAGGGTCCAAGAATAGAACCCTGGGTGACTCTGGTTTTGCTTTCCAGGTATTGTAAAAGATTAGTTTGTCACCAAACACATTGTTGTCTATTAGTTAAGTAGTGGCAAAGTGTTTTAAAGTTAGTGGAGAGCATCCTTGTGTAGATTCATTGTTGTAGTAATTTTTGATGTAACACTGTATCAAATGCCTTAGATAGGTCTAGTAGAATTACAGACGCTAGCTGGGCAGAATCCAAGGCTTTGTTCACAGTATCTGTGAATGATATACGTGCAGTGGATGTGCTGTGTGCAAGGCGGAATCTATGTTGGGTGGAAGCAATGAGATTGTTATCACTAAGATGTTTCAGTAATTGCATATGAATGCACCTTTCCAGTATTTTAGATAAAGGAGACAGGATAGAGATGGGGCAATAGTTTGTCAGATCATTGGTATTTCCACCCTTATGCAGGGGTGTTACAATAGATTTTTTCCCAAAGTTGAGGAACTTCTGATTCTGTGATAGATCTATTACTCAATATGCTAACAGGGTAGGATATTGCACCTGCTGCAAGCTTTAGGAATTCAGAAGGGAGATTTCTGAGGAGCGGCAGCAAGGTTTTACTCTGAGAAGAAGCTTATGTATTAGAGAGGTGGGAACAGGTTGTAGAGTGAAAGTAGGAGTTGCAGATATAACTGTGGAGGTTCCCTGGTTACGGAGGGTGTTAGTCCTGGTATTACTATTTAGTGATTCAGGTGGGAGTGGATTTAGTTTTGAGGTTGCGTTTGTATTTGCTAGGGGATAGTTTATGAGTTTAAGTATACTTTCTATGAAGTGGGAGTTAAAGGTGTTAGCTATTGCAGATGGATCTTTGTCAGGGGCCTGTGAGGGGTTTTGAGTGGCCCTAGCAGTCAGGAGGGTAGAGACAGATATCCAGAATTTATGGGAGGTTTTGTTTTGGTTGGTTAGTTGTTGTCAGCAATGATTTTTGGAATTTATTACATAGCTGTTTGTATTTAAGTAAGTTGGTGACATTTTTATTCTTATGTCAGTTTTTACAGGCTTGGTCTCTAGTTTGCATTACTTGTTTTGTGGCTTTAGTAAGCCATGGTGTGTGATTGGTTTACATTATTTTGGTATGAAGAGGAGCTATGCTATTAAGGGTATCTAGGAAGACTGTTAAAGTAGGTAATGGCATCATCCAGAGGTAAATTTTTTAATGAGGACCAGTTTATTGGTTTTAAGATGTTATTGAAAGCTTGTTTATTGAATTTGGCAAGATTTATTGTAGTTTTGTAGGTATGGAGTTTAGTTTCCTGTGTGTGGGGGTGTGTGTGTAGGTATAAGTTGGTAGATGGTCACTTAGGGTATTTGAGAGTGTTTTATAATGAAAGTATGTGTGGGGTTCTCCTGCCAAGATCCAGTCTATGGTTGCACCTATTTATTATTTTGTATTCTGGTAGGTCTGAGAAGCGTGCCAAGAAACTATCAGTAATTTGTTGAAAATTTATGCTTAGAAATATGATAGATATCGAACCCCTATATGTCTGGCCAGGCAATGTAGACAGTTCATAGACTGACAACAGGAGGTTAAAGATAATTTGAAGTAAATAGGGGAGTTAGGCTGAGTTAGGAGGCTGAAATCAATTAACCAAAGATGTGGAAATAAAGAGATCCTAAACAAAAAGGAGAAATTATGGATAGGGAGAAAGGTCTGCTTACAGTCAGCTACAGGGGGATGAGGAATTAATGAGTAGTTTGTGCACAGAGATTAAGCTATGATTTTAGGGGATAGAGTCCAACACAATATACTAAGTAAGGACAGAAAGCTGGGAAGTTGTTAGTTTACAGGGAAGGAGTGAGAGACAGGCAAGACAGTGTGGTGGTATATGGGGAGCCATGGAACTTATTTTAGATTATAGACAGTTCAATACGGTTTTAGAGCAAACTACATATTTCTAGCCAGTTTAGATGTTGGAGTGATACACAGTGGTATGAGGAGCATTTGGTACTGGTTACAAATTTTGTGATTTATTGTAGCAGGACCAGTATGGATTTAAGAGAGGACTGTATATTAATAAAGAGAGCTGCACCTTAGAACAAGGATGGAAGTAGAAAGGAAGAGGCAAGGGATAGTCTTGCTGCATAGGTGAGGAAGTTTTTGTGCCTGTACAGGATGCCTAGTTTCTGGTGGGTTTTTTTATGTTTGTGTTAATATGCTGGCCAAAAGTTAGGCGTCCATCTATAATGACCCCTAGAAGTTTGGTATATGGGACTACGTTGAGGCAAGTATTGTTGAGTGAGTTGATAGTAAATTCATTTTTGCTTATGGGCGTTGTTTCTTGGGGGGTGAATAACATGAGTTTGGTTTTATTAGCATTTAGGGCTAAATGCTTATTATACATCCAGGTTTCAGTGGAGGTGAAGGCATTTTGGGTGAGTGTAAGTAGTTCTGAAGTAGGCTTGGACATGCAGATGATGGTGGAGTTATCTGCATATTGGATGACATTAGCATGAGGTATGCTGATATGGAAATCATTAATGAAAATGCTGAAGAGCAGTGGATCTAGTATGGACCCTTGTGGGACTCTAGTATTGATGTTGAGGAAGGGAGAGAGGGATTGGTACTATCTGGTTGCTTGTTATCTATCTGTAAGGTAGTTGATAAACCAGCCTAAGGAAGGGGGAGATATGCCTAAATTGGAGAGTTTGGTCAGAAGAAGGGGGTGGGAGACAGTATCAAATGCCTTGGAAAGGTCAAGAAATAGTGAGGAGACAAGGTATCCCGAGTCTCAAGCATGGTTGACCATGTCCAAGAAAGATATAAGAGCAGCGGTGGTGCTATGACTAGGCCTAAACCCATGTTGGGCTGGGGAGAGGAGGTTGTGGTGTAGCAGGTGGTTAAGTAGTTGGCTATGGATACATTTTTCCAGAGTTTTGGAGATGGTGAGATGATGACAATTGGACAGATGTTAGAAATATCATTATTGTTTCTACCTTTGTGGAAAGGGAGGATAAATGCCTTTTCCCAGATGGTGGGAATGAAGGACTCTTGAATGGATCTGTTCAGTAGTATACTAATGGGATAGGCTACAGTGTCTACTGATTTGTGGAGGAATTCTGGTGGTATGTTATCTGGAGCATTTGATCTAGGTTTAAGTTTAAGAAGGAGTTTTGTTTTTTTATGCTGGAGGTAGGTATGGGTATGAGAGAGAAGTTTTGTCTTGTAGCAGATGGGTCTGGGGGCAGTGGGTTGATTAGTGGGAAGCTGGCAGTGAGACTGACCATGCTGTTTTTAAAGAATGAGTTAAAAAGTGAGGCAGTTTGAGCTGGGGCCATGTCTGGATCAGTGGGAGGGATTATCGCTTTTGCCTGGGTATAATAGAGAGTTATTGGACCTCCGGCACTTTTTAAGATTTTGCATATGGTGATTTTGCAGAGTAATGTAGTAATCTAGTCTGTTTTTGATGACAAGTGACTTTGCTTGATTATGCAGCTATTTGTATTGAGTGAAGTCTGCAGATTTTTTACTTGTATGCCATAATTTCCAGGCCTTATCCCTAGCTTTCATAAGTTGGTTGGTGGATTTGGTAAGTCAGCTGGCCTGGATGGCTTTCAGTCTCCTATGTTGGAGAGGAGCGATATTGTCTAGTACATGGAGGAATGTTGAGTTGAGGAATTCAACAGCATCATTCAGTGGTAGGACTTTAACTGGATGCCAGTCGATATTTCACAGGGTATTATGAAAAGTAGTTGGGCAGAAGTCAGATAGTTCTCTGGTATGCTTATAGTGGTGTATATTAAGCAATGGAGGTGGTTTGAGGATTATATATGCCAGTGGGTGATCACTAATACTGTTAAGTAGAGTGCGACCGTAGAGGATATGTTACTAGGGTCAAAGACAAGAGCCCAGTCTAATACTGAACCTTTTTTGTTGGGTCTGGTTATGGCAGTAATGAGTTGGGTGTACTTAAATAGGTTGATACTGTTTGTTGGGTGATGTATGATGTCTAACCAGTTAATATTCACATCACCAAGTATAATTGTTTAATTCTCTATATTTTTGGATGACCAGGATAGTATTTCCTCAAGTAATGGGATATTGTTACTTGGGGGTGGGTATATATGTGACTATAATGCAGATGATTTTGCTGCTATTCATTTTCAAGTAGGATATTAGTATTTCAGCTGTAGGAAATGTGGGAGTAGGTTTGTTATATGGGACTATATTAAAGGTATTACTGTATATGACAGCAATGTCCCCACCTTTTTCTCTGGGCCTATCTGTTCTCTGGAAAGAGAAGCCTGATGGAAGGAATTTGGAATTTTTAATATAAGATTTTAGCCAAGTCTCAGTTGCTGCTACAATATCTGGCTTATAGTGTTCAATCCAGGTATGGAGATCTTAAATTTTGTTTCTGATGCTTTGAAGGTTGATGGTAGTGATGTTAAGGGATTTGTGACAGTTCTTATGATAAAGAGGGGACTGAGTGGGTCCAGGATTGGGGTAAATGTCATGACATAGTATTAGGTTGTGGTGAGTGTGTATCGGATTAGTGGGTTGCACATTTTTCTTTGTGTTGTATTCATGTATGGAAGTTAGTTTTATTTTAGTTTTTACATGTAAGGGTAGAATGTTTAGGTTTTTAAGGAGGGGGTAAGTGCTGCATATAGAGAGGGTTCTGTGCCACAGAAGTGAGTGAGTTTGGGTAGAAGAATGGCAGTTTTATGAGTGAGCTTGTAATATTCATGTATGGTTTCAGGAGAAGTAAGTAATTGTACAAAGAGGAAGGATAGCGAGAGAGAGTAAGTAGTGCTAAGTTGGTGATGAATGACATGTTGTGATGGAGTGGTATGTAGGGTATTGAAGAGTAAGAATATTCCAATTTCTCTAAGGTATGCTGATCTTGGAGTTGATATATATATGTTTGGGGGATGCAGGGGGAGGCTTGCTCCCCTCCACCCACAAAAAGAAGTTTAAAGGAGGAGTGATTTTCGATATTTGCTCTTCTTTTGTGTTTTCGGTCTTTTTTGTTTGGCTTGTTGGCACTCGGCATTTTGAGTGCAGACATTTCAATAGGGAGCTATTTCTGTGCCATAGGATGATGCAGTATAATGCATGTAGTATAATGCATGTAGTATAATGCATGCAGTATAATGCATGTAGTATAATGCATGCAGTATAATGCATGCAGTATAATGCATGCAGTATAATGCATGTAGTATAATGCATGCAGTATAATGCATGCAGTATAATGCATGTAGTATAATGCATGCAGTATAATGCATGCAGTATAATGCATGTAGCATAATGCATGCAGTATAATGCATGTAGTATAATGCATGCAGTATAATGCATGTATTATAATGCATGTAGTACAATGCATGCAGTATAATGCATGCAGTATAATGCATGTAGTATAATGCATGTAGTATAATGCATGTAGTATTCTACTTCTGTGCACATGTGAAATGCAACCCTCCATACCTGTGCATATGATGAAAGCTGTGCCTTGCCCTCTGTATTCTGTTACTTGAGAAGGCATGTGTCTGATACACACTATGGCTAGTCTTTGCATGGAATAGCACAGCCTGAGTGAAAGTCTGCATGCATAATTTTTTCTTTTGTGCAAATATATTTATTCTGGCCATAGTTATGAACCAGATGCTCCTCCCCTGCAGCTGGCTCCCCTACATGCTCATCATCAGCCACCTCCTCTTTCACAGATTCCTCCCTTGCAGCTGGCTCCTCCACAGACTCATCCTCAGGATGTTCTTCGTGTTTCACTGTTGCAGTCATTACATTTGGGTTATCTGCTTGCAGTAGCCCTCAGTTGGCCTGATTAACAAAGTCTTGGGTCCTCGTCAGTTGCTGTCCCTTCTTCTATGACGTCAGGTCATCAGGGGTATAAAACATGCAGCTGACACCATTACATCAGTCTTTCTTGCCGTGCAGTGCCCAAAGCAGAAGCAGTTTGCAAGTGCTGGTCGGCTGACTCCTGAAATTTTCATTTTCGAGTTTCAGAACCAAAGTCTTCAACTAAAGCTAAGTACCCTGTTGGGGAAACTTATTCTTGCTCTTTACTGATGTCAGTAAAAGTTAATAATTGCATTACTTGTGGAAAGCAAATACCTCATAAAGATTTTCACTAGTACTGTATTCCTTGCTTAGGCCCTGACCACGACGTACCTTGCTGTCAGTTTTGTGCTTTATTTAATCAGTGCACTATCCGTCGTCGGTATATTTTTGCCTCTAAATATATCAGTTCTGGGTTTAATTATCCAGAAATGCCTTTGGTTAGCCATCCGACTACCGGGATTTTGAAAAAATGCAAAGATAAAAACAGAGACAGGCCGCCGAGGTCCAAAACTGCCAACGACGCTCCTCCTAAGCCAGTCGCCAGTTCGCCGGTACTCAGTGAGGCGCTTTTGCAGCCCCTGATACCCGCTATTTCTGATTCACAGGCCTCTACTGAGACCCATTCGGAGTCCGGTATACAGTGAGATGCTTCAATTATGGAATCCGCAGATGTCTCTTCCTTGGATGGGTCCAGAGCCGCTGTGAAGGCACCAGCTTCTTAGGGTGTATTCAGGCCTACGGACTTGCATATTAAACTGATGCCTCCTTCTTCATTTAGGCCTAAATCCTGAACCATGCCTAACAAACCAATGCTCAGGCTGCATGCTCAGGCCTCTATGCCTAAAAAACAAATTCTAAGAATGGCTGAAGATCTTATAACGCTAATCAGGGGAAGCCAACCTTCCCCTTGAAGAGACATAGGACTGAAGTTGTTTATCAATCTTCTGACCAGGATTCTGATTTTTCTGATTCTTCTGATGATCTGGATTTGTCCTTATCTACCTATGAGGATTCTGATGCAGAGGACTCTATTCCCTCTGCTTCCCCTCCAGAGGATTTTTCTTTTGGTGAAACCTTACATACTCTAAGGGTGCATTTCCACTGGGAAAGCCAGGATTTTTCTGATTCAAAAAAGAGGCTTAGGGATTTCTTACTCCTGCCTCAGCATAGGCCTTTAGCTATTCCTCATGTACTAGACATTGTTGATAATGCTTTTTCGGAATCTAGTTTGGCACCTTATTCTTTTTCTCCTGTTCCCAAAAACCTGACAGATATTACAGGGTTCCTGATTCTCACAAGTTCCTTTTTAAAAATCCTATTGCGGATCCAGAGACTATTTCACAGGGACCCAAGGGCATTAAGGCTTCTACTGCTAAAATTTCTACCCCTTCTGATTGACACTCCAGGGCGCTGGATAGGTGGGGTAAGAAGGTGTACACTTCTGCAACCTTGGCCATTTGGGCTTTAAACTGCCAATTTCATATGTTAAAGTATCAGCAACATGTTATTGGATTGCTTAAACAGAAAATGATGTTGATTCCTGACTGTGCAGAAAATAAAGAATTACAGGATTTAATGCATTCTGCTGAACAGGTTGGAAAACATACTTTGCAATGTGGATTTGATTCATTATAGGCCTCTTGCAGGGCTGCTGTTACTGGGTCTGTGCTCTGAAGGCATGCTTGGCTTAAGGAGCAATCTTTGCCTGATCATGTTAAAGCTAAATTGTTGGATGCTCCCTTAAATCAGGACCACCTGTTTGGCAACAAGGCTGAGGAAGTTCTTAAAAAGGTGGAAGATAAAGCTAAATCTATGCAAACTGTTAAAGATTTCTTACAAGTTCAGCCTCCTAGATTTAATAGGCACTCACCTTCTAAGAATTGGTCCTTTCCAGCCCCTTCCAGGTCTTCTCAAGCCAAATCCAGACACAGCAGAAACCCCAGGTTTCAGTCCCAGGGCATACACAAGACTAAGCAGTGGGGGGTTTCTGCACCCAAATCAGGGAGTAGTAAGACTCCCCCCTATGGAAAACTGTCTCAATGACTTGCTTTTAAAACTTCCAAGCACTTCCCAACTGAATGCTCCTATAGGCGGAAAGATTGGTCTGCAGGCCAAAAACTGGGAACTCATTACCCAGGACAAATGGGTTTTAAATATAGTGCCCCAAGGATACAGATTTCACTTCCACAACTTACCAACACCAAGCGGGTGACCAGCTCTACCCCCAAATCAGTGGGCAGAGACCCAAAAACAAGTACTCTCTCTCTTAAGCATGGGGGCTATTCAGTTGGTACCAGAAGAGGAAAAGGGTCAAGGTTTCTACTCGAGACTTTTCCTGGTACCCAGAACAGGCAATAATTGGCATCCTATCCTGGATCTTTCTATTCTACACACTTTTCTGGTGATTCCAAAATTCAAAATGCTGACTCTTCACCAGCTACTTCCTATGCTAGACAAAGATGCATGGTTGGCAACACTAGACTTAAAATAAGCATACCTGCACATCCCGATCAGGGCGTCTTGCAGAAGATACCTACACTTCAAAGCAGGCTACATGCACTATCAATTCTCTGCACTGCCCTTTGGCTTATCTACTGCACCCAGGGTATTCACAAAGCACCTAGCTCCAGTCACTGCATTTTACAGGCAAAGAAATATTCAAATATACCCATACCTGGACGATTGTCTAATTCAGGCAGAAAGCAAGGACATTCTTTTGAATCATCTGGCCTTTGTTCAAAGGGTACTGACTTGTTTGGGGTTCACCATAAATGAAAAGAAATCCCACTTGGTACCCTGTCAACAAATTATATTCCTGGGAGCAAGCTTGAATACAACTTCCCAGATGGCTTTCCTCACGCCAGAGAAACTGATTCATTTGACAACTTACTTCAAACAAGTGGCCACAAAAACCCAGCTATCTGCAAGGCAAATACTGCAAGCCTTGGGGTTCCTGGCCTCCTGCATTCTTCTAATTCCATGTGCAAGGCTGCATATGAGGAAACTACAATGGTATCTCAAAAGTCTATGGTGTCAACACTCACAGGTCTAGAAGCAATGATTCCTATCATACCTTGCCTATGCCTAGAGTTCCTTTGGTGGGCACAGGCCTGCCAACAAAATGGGACTACCAGTCACATTACCCCCTGCCACCCAAATCTTAACAACAGATGCATCAGACTATGCATGGGGGGCTCACCTGGCAGGAAAGTGCATTCATGGCAAATGGAACCCAAGTCAAATGCACCTGCACATAAATCAAAAGGAAATGTTAGCTGTACAGAATGCTCTGACAGCCTTCAAGGACCACATTCTTCCAGGACAACTAATGGTAAAGACAGACAACACCACTGTCATGTAGTACATAAACAAGCAGGGGGGGTACACATTCTTACCCCCTCTGCAGACTAGCCGTGGCATTGTGGAACACAGCCTTGAGCTTCCAAGTGAATCTACAAGCTCAATTCCTGCCAGAAAAACTAAATACACTGGCAGATGGATTAAGCAGAAACCTCATGAACCCGCACCAGTGGAAACTGGAACCAAGGATTTTCAACTTGTTGACAAGCAAATGGGGGAGCCCAGATATAGACCTGTTTGCCTCCCCCCAGAACCATCAACTGGACAAATTTTGCACAAGGATTCCCCACAGGCTAGCTTGGAAAGTGGATTCTCTATCCTTCAGCTGGAAAAACCTATCAGTTTATGCCTTTCCTCCTCTTCCTCTGCTCTCCAAGGTACTACTAAAGATCAAACAGGACAAGCCAAGGACGATTTTAATTGCACCAGACTGGCCTTGCCAAAACTGGTACCCACTCTTGTGCAGTGTGTCATGCTTGGCTCCATGGCACCTGCCTCAGACTCCTTCCCTGTTGCCTCAGCAGGAGAACCAGATTCTGCACCCTCAGCTGCAAACCCTGAACCTAGCAGCCTGGCTAATTACCTAATCTCTCCTTTATCATCCCTCAGTAAATCAGTGATGGATATCATTTTAGAGGCAAGGAGGCCTAGTACTAGAAAATATTATGCTGCAAAATGGAAAAGATTCTGTGCCTGGAACCAATCTCAAGGAATGAACGCAGCAGTGCACAATTTACCTCAGATTCTACAATACTTGACTGAGATGCTTCATAAGGGCTTGTCTTTTTCCTCCATCAAAATTCATGTCTCAGCCATTTCAGCTCATTATAGCACAGAGCCTGCCCTCTTCTCTCACCTACTGCTCAAGCAGTTCCTCAGAGGGGCCAAAAATTTAAGGCCACCCGGGAGAGCTCCAACTCCAGCCTGGGATCTTAACTTTGTCTTGGAAAAACTCACTCTTCCTCCTTTTGAGCCAGCTGCTACTGCAGATTTAAATTTTATTTCCTGGAAAACAGATTTCCTTTTAGCAACCACTTCTGCAAGAAGGGTATCTTAATTACAGGCCCTTATGGAAGTGGAACCTTTCATCATCTTTCATGCGGACAGGGTGTCCCTCAGAACCAATCCCTCCTTCATGCCCAAGGTGGTATCCAGTGTGGCTCTTAATCAGTCCATTCATTTGCCTACCTTCTTTCCTAACCCACAGATCAAAGGGGAATGAATACTGCACTGTTTAGATGTGCACAGACAGCTTAGATTCTACTTGGACAGGACTAAACCTCAAACAAAATCTGAACAACTGCTGGTAGCATTTGCTGCAGGGACAGAGGGGAAAGCTATTTCAAAATAAACCATTTAAAAATGGATAGGCCACTGCATTCATTTTTAATATAACCACCATGAAAAACCTATCCCAAAGGGCATCAGACCCCATTCAACCAGGGCTGCATCTACCTCTACAGCCTTTCTCAGGGGCATCCCTACTAGGGACATCCTAGAAGCTGCTACCTGGAGCTCTGTACATACTTTCACCAAGCATTATCATTTGCCAATTTTCTCTAAATCCAGAGCTGGTTTTGCCACTGCAGTCTTGCAGGGCCTTATAGCTGGTCCGAATTCTATTTAAATTCCTCCTCCCAACCTTAGCTTTGTGAATCTACCCAAATGTAATGACTGCAACAGTAAAACATGAAGAACATAGTACAGTTGTGTACACTTACCATAAATGTAGATGTTCGAGTGTATTCACTGTTGCAGTCCTGGTTACCGTCCCTCCAGCCCCCTTTCTTCTTTTGGCTATACCTCTACTCTCACTTACTATGCTCTAAAAGCTTTTTGGTGTATTTGCTTTTTTCTTGGAGGTATATCCTTGTATTTATAGATTTAATTGTTTTCCATTAGGGGAGCACCAGACATCTGGGGCAAGAAAAACTGATGTAATGGCGTGATCTGCATGTTTTATACCCCTGACGACATGGAAGAAGGGACAGCAACTGACACAGGACCCAAGACTGTGTTAATTAGGCCGACTGAGGGCTACTGCAAGCAGATAACCCAAATGTGATGACTGCGACAGTGAAACACTCGAACATCGACATTTATGGTAAGTGGACACAGCTGTACTTTATGTATACTGCGACAGTGAAACACTCAAACATCTACATTTATGGTAAATGGACACAACTGTACTTTATGTATACTGCGACAGTGAATACACTTGAACATCTACATTTATGGTAAGTGGACACAACTGTACTTTATGTATACTGTGACAGTGGATACACTCGAACATCTACATTTATGGTAAGTGGACACAACTGTACTTTATGTGTACTGCGACAGTGAAACACTCGAACATCAACATTTATGGTAAGTGGACACAACTGTACTTTATGTATACTGCGACAGTGAAACACTCGAACATCAACATTTATGGTAAGTGGACACAACTGTACTTTATGTATACTGCGACAGTGAAACACTCAAACATCTACATTTATGGTAAGTGGACACAACTGTACTTTATGTATACTGCGACAGTGAATACACTCGAACATCTACATTTATGGTAAGTGGACACAACTGTACTTTATGTATACTGCGACAGTGAATACACTCGAACATCTACATTTATGGTAAGTGGACACAACTGTACTTTGTGTATACTGCGACAGTGAATACACTCTCTAACATCTACATTTATGGTAAGTGGACACAACTGTACTTTATGTATACTGCGACAGTGAATACACTCAAACATCTACATTTATGGTAAGTGGACACAACTGTACTTTATGTATACTGCGACAGTGAAACACTCAAACATCTACATTTATGGTAAGTGGACACAACTGTACTTTATGTATACTGCGACAGTGAATACACTCGAACATCTACATTTATGGTAAGTGGACACAACTGTACTTTATGTATACTGCGACAGTGAAACACTCAAACATCTGCATTTATGGTAAGTGGACACAACTGTACTTTATGTATACTGCGACAGTGAATACACTCGAACATCTACATTTATGGCAAGTGGACACAACTGTACTTTATGTATACTGCGACAGTGAATACACTCGAACATCTACATTTATGGTAAGTGGACACAACTGTACTTTGTGTATACTGCGACAGTGAATACACTCTCTAACATCTACATTTATGGTAAGTGGACACAACTGTACTTTATGTATACTGCGACAGTGAATACACTCAAACATCTATATTTATGGTAAGTGTACACAGCTGTACTTTATGTATACTGCGACAGTGAATACACTCAAACATCTACATTTATGGTAAGCAGACACAACTGTACTTTATGTATACTGCACTAGTGAATACACTTGAACATCTATATTTATGGTAAGTGGACACAACTGTATTTTATGTAAACTGTGACAGTGAAGCACTCGAACATCTACATTTATGGCAAGTGTATACAACTGTACTTTATGTATACTGCGACAGTGAATACACTTGAACATCTACATTTATGGTAAGTGGACACAACTGTACTTTATGTATACTGCGACAGTGAATACACTTGAACATCTACATTTATGGTAAGTGGACACAACTGTACTTTATGTATACTGCGAAAGTGAATACACTCAAACATCTACATTTATGGTACTTGGACACAACTGTACTTTATGTGTACTGCGACAATGAAACACTTGAACATTTACATTTATGGTAAGTGGACACAACTGTACTTTATGTATGCTGCGACAGTGAAACGCTCGAACATCTAC
Organism: Protopterus annectens; assembly: GCF_019279795.1. Classification (NCBI taxonomy): domain Eukaryota; kingdom Metazoa; phylum Chordata; order Ceratodontiformes; family Protopteridae; genus Protopterus; species Protopterus annectens. The sequence goes on along the minus strand of NC_056751.1, from coordinate 781,464,648 downwards.
ATTTATGGTAAGTGGACACAACTGTACTTTATGTATATTGTGACAGTGAAGCACTTGAACATCTACATTTATGGCAAGTGTACACAACTGTACTTTATGTATACTGCGACAGTGAATACACTTGAACATCTACATTTATGGTAAGTGGACACAACTGTACTTTATGTATACTGTGACAGCGAATATACTCGAACATCTACATTTATGGTAAGTGTACACAGCTGTACTTTATGTATACTGCGAAAGTGAATACACTCAAACATCTACATTTATGGTAAGTGGACACAACTGTACTTTATGAATACTGCAGCAGGGAATACACTCGAACATCTACATTTATGGTAAGTGGACACAACTGTATTTTATGTATACTGCGACAGTGAAACACTCGAGCATTTACATTTATGGTAAGTGGACACAACTGTACTTTATGTATGCTGTGACAGTGAAACGCTCGAACATCTATATTTATGGTAAGTGGACACAACTGTACTTTTCTCCTCCTTCCCAGACTCCTCCCTTACAGCCAGATCTTCCACGTTAGGCTTCTCCTCCACTGCTGCATCTGGGACTTCCTTCTCCTGCCCTGCTGTGACTAATTGCATATAAAGGTGTTATGCAACACAGCGCATACTGAGAATGTCTACTGTATTTTGCAGGGTCAGACTGCAGGGCATCCCCAGATACATCCAGCCTTTGAAAGCAGGCCTTCAGCAGGCCAGCTACCTATTCAAGGATGACCCTGGTTTGTGCCAGGAAGTAACGGTAGCCATTTTCTGTCATGGTCTGAGGAGTTCTGATAGATGTCACTAAATATGGCTCCAGGACATATCCAGAAGATGTCCCTGGGTAAAATCTCTGCACTCAAGCTACTGATATACGTTGCTTGTGTGCTGTAAGTGGGAGTCATGGGTAGACACATCATACATTATAGCCTGTGTATTACAGACTGTCTGGCAGTTGACAGAGTGTAAATCCTTGCTGTTAACAACACTTTGTCTCTGTTCCCCAGGTGGAGCCTTTATTTCACTGTAGGTGCAGTTTATGTCTTCAGTACCTCAGGGAAATTGGCTATGCCATGAAAAGCCTATACAGATTTGTCTCTCTCCTCTGTGGTATATGGACACCACATACGCTATGCCATTGCTGTGACACGGCATCAACGCACTTGTACAGTATGCTTAAGGCAGCTACCTGAGATACACAGACATTGCTGAAGGGCCCCTATAGCTTGTATTCTCAAAGCCACACACATCTTGCAATCCACAATGATAGGCAGTCTATGTATCTCATGGGCTTAGACATGAGGTGACGCATCATAATCAGCTCCTGCAAGTGTCTCTTTCTACACAGAAGCAGTTCACAATTTTAGTATTGTGGAGGACATGAAATGTTAAGCATGACTGGATAATATCTGGCCTTCGAGGGTGATGTTCCAGGGCACTGTGAGTTCTGGTAACGAGTACAGCATGTTGCATATACAGGTTTACAAATGTTGTGGTCACCCCATAAAGGACTTTATTGCAGTCATTAACTCTACAGTTAGTTCCTGCCATCACTGTAAATATACATCTTGGAATCTCTCTGTCATATTGCTTATCCTCATTTTTAATAATCTTTCTCATTGCCCTGTCATTAAACTGCCATTTGCATACTATGCAAGTCATGAAATTAGGTGGCTTTCATTGTTCATGCACAGTGTGTCTCTGAAGCACCTATTTCCAGAGCATGGGTCATGCAAAATTACTTACAACAACACAAAACATTTCTGATGCCGCAATGCAAAAAAAAGAAAGTTTCTGAGTTGATGAGTGACTACTGGCACTCATGTAATACTGATTAGAGCTTTAAGGGTGCATAGAGATTAAACATCATTAAGAAAAAGATATAATAAAGCACCTTATGGTATATTTTAATTATTGCATTACATACACGCTGGGCAACTGTATGAGACAGAGCATTTCTGTGACAACGACATGTGCTTGTTGAAATTTGTAGTCCAAGCATTCATTTAGCTTTGGCATCTCAGCTGTTATTACAATGTGCCTAGTAACTAGAAGCACTTTTTATCAAACAGAACACTGACAATTATAAAAAGTACCAGCAGATGGCACTACCACAACAGACTTACTATAATTTTCACCTCAAGGTGATTTTTTTTTTTTTTACTTTTGACTGGACTTGAGAAAAAAAAGAATTAAACATTAGGATGACTATTCCTAGGCAATATTTTATTTTATTTTTTTACTTTATGTGAACTTTTTAACCAGGTATGACTCCATCACTGCCTGAAGAAAATGTATATAACTCACAAACATTGACAATATTGGATGGACAAATCCTACTTAGCTCAGTCATTTGAGAATGTTTATGTAGTTTTAAAGGAAAACAGGCACCTGTGAGTTAAGTTTCCAATCTAATACCTCAGCACTTGCTCCCAGTCTGGGATAAGCTTAAGTGCTTAAGGTAAACTGTGACTAATCTAGACTGGACAATAAGATGGGATATCGGATTGCCTGGAAAGATTAAGATTTTAAACTATGTATCAAATTGTACACGTTTAATGCCAACTAAATAAAAATATAATGAAGGTCTGACTATAAATAAAGGAAAATATTGGTTCAACAGCATAAAATCTGACATGAAGAGGAAGAGAGATACTAGCCAACCTGTGTGATGTACTTAAATCCAAGACAGTTTAGCAAATCATGTAATTTCAGCAGAAAACTGGGCTCCACAATTTTTTTTTTGGGGGGGGTGATGTAACAATAGGAAATGGATGGCCAATCTAAAACTAATCTCTCAAGACAATAGCTTATCGTGCTGACATTATGTTGGAGTTCACGCATGAGTATGTGGATAGGGTTGAGATCGTAACACAGCAGAAAAGTTAGATGTCATCCCAAGTACCTTAACATGCAAAAGGTTACCCACAGAAGAAGCTGGTGTTACGGAAAGAAGGGAGAAATTGAATATGCCTGATCTTTTCACATTTCTGAAAATTAAAAGGTATGAAGCACAAGCACAAAGAAACTTTAATTATCTCATTTAGCTAGGCAAAAAAATCACAAATTCACTCTAGAAGAACCAGAAAACATTGAAATAGCATTAAATCAGAACATATTTAAAAAGCATTATTTAATGAAAACTGGCCATGCCTTCCAATGGCTACATCAAATGCGAGTGTGTTGTTTCTGCTTACAGATTTCTGAGGCAAATCATTGTCTGAGAACAATAGACATGCAGTTTACTAGGGATAAGGGTTGTGTTTATTCCAGTTAAGACACCACCATTATATGTTTTGTTTGCAGGATGGGCTCTTTTGTACTGAAGGAGAAACTGGTGTTAATTCATAGGATGAAACACAGACAGGCTCTCTGCATGCATGGGGTCTTGGAGAGGAATATGTGCAGTTTCTGTCACCAATACTTATTGTTTGTCAACATGGTGTTATTCAATTAAAAATCAACCATTTGTCACAAAGATGTAGATAGAACCAAAAGGTACTAATGGATTTTAGAAATGATTTTGCAGTTATGTCTCATCGAGTTCTATGTTTTTTATTTTTGACCCAGTGCTTATCTTTATTATGTTTTGGTAAGTTGTTCTGTTATAGCAGAACAATTGTAACAATGGTATTCTAAAGAAAAGAACAATTTACGGATGCCTAAAAATGTATCATGTACTGATGCAATGTAAACAGATAAATGAAACTTTCAGTATATACAGGACATAAGCCAGGAAGTCAAACTGACTGTTTAAATCTAAGAGGAGCTACAGCACCACATGAAGAACCGATTTGTTGATGGTCATTAATCTCTATGGAAATTCTTTACAGAGTAAGTACTGGAAAATGCATCCATAGAATCAGCCAACTGATGTTATAGAAAACTGCAAACTGTATTATAGAATTGTTCAAACACAGTGCAAGAGAGTAGATGAATAACTATCACTTGACCTGGTTAGCTACTATCTTACATGGCACAGTATTTCCTCATAATATGTAGCATCATCTCATCTTTCCCTCCTCAATCTGCATTTTCATCAAATGTTATCATGCCTTATACCATATATTTTAAATCCACCCACTGGTTTTGTTCTTACTACCTCCATTGGCAGGTAGGAATTTACCACCACTCTTTCTGTATTGAGAACTTTATAATTCTCCAGCTTTAATGCCACCTTTCAAATACCATCACTTCCAATACTTAATGTGGATTCTTTTGAAGTTAAAAACTTTGTTTCTGGTGATGTTTAAAAAGCAGTGTGAAACAATTTAGCACTGCTGAATTTGTTACCACGTAAGAAAAATGGGCATTCTGAAACTGCAGAGCGTCAAATGAACGGTACCAGTGGGTTTCCTTATTTTTGGATAATAATTCCTATAATATGATACAGAAAGTGAAATAATTACTTTGTGATGTCAGGAACTTGTTGCTAGTCTGCTCTTCTGAAGTATTCAGTGATAAGAATTCTGGTGTTTCATGGAAACTTCTGCGAGAGGACAACTGGTCTGCAAATGCGCTCCGGGCTAGAATCATGTTCTGTAAGAACTAAAGATATAACACCGGTTAAATAATATTTAGGCAAAAAAAAAACAAATGCATGTATTCTGTGTATTTCATCATGAAAAGATTATATGTTGTCATTAGAGGCTGTGTACAATGTCCACATGTTTGGCATGTTTCATTCCTTGGTAGAACAAAGGACTGGTATAATGTAAAAGATGGATTAAAGCACATAGCGAAACACACATTTTACAAATAAAAAAACAAAGTCTATGCCATTGATACTATTTTTTGAAAAAAAGAGAAAGTCTAATAGGTGTTTATGTAATTCTTCATTCATCAAGGAAATGTTGGTCAGTGGTCAAACTATGTGATTCCCTTGTTGTCAAGGAAATGTTAATTAATGGCCAATATTATAAATGGCATCTTGTAATATATGTGTGTTAGAAAATGTAGGTGTAGATTTAGATAAACTGTTGGCATTATAGTATGGATTTTCAGTAATTACCATTTAAACATTTACATTTTTGAAGAAGTAACTGAAGTTACTCATGGAAAAAAAAAATTCTAGAAATACTAAGATGATATACACACAGCCATATTTTATACAAAGAATACCACAAGAAATGTATATTTTTGACAGACTTCAGATAAAATCTGTGTACATTCCACTGTTTAGTAAAATTGTTGCAGTGCTATGTTCTGAAAACTATAGAACATATCTTCTGCCTTCCGTTTTCTATAGGAACCAGTTTTCTGTAAGGGAAGTCATAGTGAGTGAGTGAGTGAGTGAGTGAGTGAGTGAGTGAGTGAGTGAGTGAGTGAGTGAGTGAGTGAGTGAGTGAGTGAGTGAGTGAACCACAACATGCTCAGTATCACAGAGCAGCTCCAAATACAATTACGTCCACCTGTATAACCTAAATAAAAAAATAATGGTGTTACCGGTAATAATATAACATCTGAGCATAAGTGCTTGCAAGAAAGAAGGTACAATGCAATACTGATTTGTAAAAGCATAAAGGATGCTTATGCATTCTAATTTTCTAGAAGTGTCAGGCGACTTTTCTCATGACCCAATGCAAAACTGTGGTCATTAGACTAAGAAAACTGCTGCAATCAGTATAAATCCTAGAGGACTAGTCTGGGAAGAGAACTGGTCAAATATTTATAAAACAGATTTCCTATCAAGAAGGAGATTTATGAGAAGGACTTTAGCTAATAGGGAAAATCAGAGCAGGCAGGAACTGGTGAGCCATTTTTTGAAGCCCAAGGACCTGTGGCAAAGGAGATGTCCTATGGTTTATATATGAGTGTATTCTGCTTTGACACTTGTGTCATTATACCATTTTACAACCACAGCCTGCCAATGTCTTCACAGTGCATAGCTACTCGATTCCTTACAACAGACCCTCTTCCCACCACTCAGACAGACAACAAGCTTTTTAACGTGAAATCGGTAACTATTACCTAGAGAAATGCAGGTCTGCTGCTAATTTGTCCTCCCAAAGATGAGTAAACCTATATCAGTGCTCCACCCTCCCTGTGTGCATAAAAAAAAAAAAAAAAGAGCTTTGAGTCACTATCATGGCTGCTTAGAGCAGCGGCTGGTGAGTACAGACAGATAAGGTGAAGAAACACAGGGAAGCAGCCATTGGGGAGTTATATTCGGCAACCAGCTTCTCTAGGTTAAGCTTACTGCTGCCCAAGATGAGCAGGTAGGATTGATGATCAGATAATGTTATTTACTTTAGACAAATCCTTGTAGTAATCCCACTTAACATCAAGCAGAATAGAATGGCATCATTCCAGGCTAATAATTTAAACATTAAGAGTAAAATGTTGAGGCACTCACCATTACATCAGAATGGTTTTCCAACTGACAAGCTTCACACAGCACCCCCAATTCTAAACCTACAGAGGGTAAGTAAAAGCAACTCCAAAAGCACTTCTTCATTCAAGCCAAATTCTCTTGCTTCGATGCAGGATATATCCCCTAACCTATGTCCTTTCTGACTCCCTTCTCCTCTCTCAGGATTCACTGAAGATTGACCTGCTTTAGAAACTAATAAATCTAGGTAATTATGTATTATCGCAACCAGGTTCTAAACAACTCACTTGGCTCATTTTGTAAACATAAACAAGACTCTTATCACAAAATCAGACAACCTAAAAGCTGATCATATTATAAATTACAGAGATGTTTTGAATAAAAGCCATCTGTATCGGCTATGGAGTGCTAAATATTAAGCTGTAAATGGCGATATAATGTATGGCAGCACGTTTACTTGGGGATCCTCTGAACACGTGCACACCCCCCCCCCCCACACACACACACACACACAAACTAGTTTGCCATTTTCAGTGGGTACATAACTATCAACAAAACTTCAAATGATAATTTATATAACAAAGTATTTTTTTAACATTTAGTTTCACACCTATATTTTCTGTGTGTGTATTATTCACATTCTATCCAAAATCTTCAAACCAAATCCCCAGAGTTTATACAACAGGCGCATATTTCATGGGCTTTCATTTTCTGAAAAAGTATATGGCAGAACTGCTTATTCCCATTAAGTTTAGTTCCAAATGCCACTTGTGCATTCCTGATAAACACCACAAACAGGACAAAACTGGGGAAGTCATCTGATTCTCTACCTCACTTGGTTCATTTTGTAAACAGAAAGAAATCCTGCTTCTGTAAACAACTCAAGGCAGACATCGAAGAAAACATCATTAGATAACAGTAAAACTCTGACAGAAAAAAAATTTAATATTTCACCGGGTCTTTGTTTCAGAGGGCTGCACACATAGTGAAGGATCAAGAGTACCTGATGTCAGTTTTTAACATCATAAGGTGAAGTCACAGTCAGTCGTTCAGAACCTGGTTGCGATAATACGCAAGTACCTATATCTGTTGTACATTATACTCTGCTTGATTGTACAGTGTACTGTGATTGTTCACTAGAATATATATATATATATATATATATATATATATATATATATATATATATATATATATACACACACACACACATACACAGATATTTCTATGTAATTGGTTTGAACTATTCTGCTATTGCTTACATTTCTGTATTTTTTGTGAAATGTTTTGTGTTTCACTAGGGCTGAGCCTGACATTGGTCACTATTGATCAGTGCACTACCATGGTAAGTAAATATAAATAAATAAATAAATACATACATACATAAATACATACATACATACATAAAAGAAGACGTACCTCATTCTGTGCAGCAGCTTGTATAAGAGAACTGCGATACGAGTTGTTGGCCATGACAAGAGGGGATTGCGTGACATCCCACATTGGGTAGTTTATAAGAATTAGTTTGCTGAAGTTAAACTTGTAAGTAAACCTTTTTCCTTTAGTTTTATGTAGAATCCTTTTATTGTAATAGTACCTAAAAATATGATTGAAGAAAGACATCATTTTAGAATAAAGTATAGCTAAAAAGATACCATTTCAGAAAGCCTAAAGATAAAAAATATTCACTTAACAAAAAAGGGCTTTTTTATTAGAATTGCTTACGCCAGATGAAGTGAATCGTATTCTACCAAAGTTTAGCAAAAATAGCCATGTTAAATCAAATTAACTCTGTGCAAATATAAATACACCATTAGTTTTACTATATTATAAAACATACTTACAGATATTTAGACTAAGTAAAGGTGTTCCAAAATATCAAAGGCCAACTCAGTACACTTATAAATACCACACCAGTGCGTTAGTTACAACATGACCATTTTGAGGAAAACTTTTTACCTGAACATTTCATCGGTTAGAATAATATTTAAAGGTCATGTGCATTTTTTTATCAAACGCCTGCTCACTTGCATGCAGTTGGCATGCATCAGTATGCATGGAAAGTGGAAATGCTCCTGATGAATAACATTTTTAACAGTCTTACATTGATTACAACATGCAGGCATTTCATAATTACAGGACAACAACGGGATTCTGTTATTAAATACTCAACTTCTCTGTCCTTTTTCTCCTTCTTTACTGTCCCTGCTATGAATAAACAACAATCATCATCATCTTCCAGCTGTTCCCGTTAGGGGTCGCCACAGCAGATCATCTGTTTCCTTTCTTCCTGTCCTCTGCATCTTGTTCTGTCACACCAACCACCTGCATGTCCTCTCTCACCACATCCATAAACCTTACCTTAGGCCTTCCTCTTTTCCTCTTACCTGGCAGCTCCATCCTTAGCATCCCTTTCCCAATATACCCAGCATCCCTCCTCAGCACATGTCCAAACCAACGCAATCTCACCTCTCTTGCTTTGTCTCCAAACTGTCCAACCTGAGCTGACCCTCTAATATCCTGATTCTTAATCCTGTCCATCCTCATCACACCCAGTGCAAATCTTAACATCTTTAACTCTGCCACGTCCAGCACTGACTCCTGCCTTTTTGTCAATGTCACTGCCTCCAACCCATATAACATAGCTGGTATCACTACCCTCTTGTAGACCTTCCCTTTTCACTCATACTGGTACTTGTCTGTCACAAATCACTCCTAACACTCTTATTCACCCAGTCCATCCTGCATGTACTCTCTTCTTCACCTCTCTTCCACACTCACCGTTACTCTGAACTATTGATCCCAAGTACTTAAACTCATCCACCTTTACTACCTCTACTCCCTGCATCCTCACCTTTCCTCTATCCTCCCTGTCATTCAAACACATATATTCTGTCTTAGTCCTGCTGACCTTCATTCCTCTTCTCTCTAGAGCATATCTCCACCTCTCTAAGGTCTCCTCCACCTGTTCCCTACTCTCACTACAGATCACAATGTCATCTGCAAACATCATTGTCCACTGGGACTCCTGTCTGATCTCGTCTGTCAAGCTGTCCATCACCATTGCAAATAAGAAAGGGCTCAGAGCTGAGTCTTGATGTAATCCCACCTCCACCTTAAATGCATTTGTCACTCCTACCGCAGACCTCACCGCTGTCACACTACCCTCGTACATATCCTGTACCACTCTTACATACTTCTCTGACACTCCTAACTTCCTCATACAATACCACAACTCCTCTCTAGTCACCCTGTCATATGCTTTCTCTAAGTCTACAAAAACACAATGCAACTCCTTCTGACCTTCTCTGTACTTCTCCATCAACACACTCAGAGCAAACATCACATCTGTAGTGCTCTTTCCCGGCATGAAACCATACTGCTGATCACTAATCATCATGTCCCTTCTTAACCTAGCTTCCACTACTCTTTCCCATAACTTCATGCTGTGACTGATCAGTTTAATCCCTCTGTGGTTACTACAGCTCTGCACATCACCCTTATTCTTAAAAATCGATACCAAAACACTTTTTCTCAATTTCTCAGGCATCCTCTCACTTTCCAAAATTTCATTAAAGAATTTGGTTAAAAACTCCACTGCCATTTCACCTAAACACCTCCATGCTTCCACAGGTATGTCATCTGGACCAACAGCCTTTCCATTCTTCATCCTCTTCATAGCTATCCTTACTTACTCCTTGCTAATCCATTGCACTTCATAATTCACTATCCCCACTTCATCCAACCTTCTCTCCCTCTCATTCTCTTCATTCATCAACCCCTCAAAGGACTCTTTCCATCTCCTCAACACACTCTCCTCGCTTGTGAGTATGTTTCCCTCATTATCCTTTATCACTTTTACCAGCTGCACATCTTTCCTAGCTCGGTCCCTCTGTCTAGCCAATCGGTACAGGTCCTTTTCTCCCTCCTTCGTGTCCAACCTTTCATACAACTCTTCATATGCCTTATCCTTAGCCTTCGCCACCTCTCTTTTTGTCATGCACCTCATCTCCTTATACTCCTGTCTACTTTCTTCATCTCTCTGACAATCCCACTTCTTCTTTGCCAACCTCGTTTTCTGTATACTCCCCTGTACTTCCTCCTTCCACCACCATGTCTCTGTCCAGATGTCATACCAAACACCTTTCTAGCCATCTCCCTTACTAGCTCTGCTGTAGTTACCCAGCTATTTGGTAACCCTTCACTGCCACCCAGTGCCTGTCTTAACTCTTCCCCGAACTCCACCTCACAATTACCCTTTTTCAATTTCCACCATTTGATCCTTGCTGCTGCCCTCACACTCCTCCTCCTCTTCTTGATCACCAACGTCATCCTACAAACCACCATCCTATGCTGCCTAACTACACTTTCCCCGGCCACCACTTTACAGTCTCCAATCTCCTTCAGACTGGCCCTCCTACATAAGATATAATTCACCTGTGTGCATCTTCCTCCACTCTTGTATGTCACCCTATGCTCCTCCTTCTTGTTAAAATATGTATTCACCAATAAACAACAATACAGCATTTAAAACATTTTAACTCAACTGTTTCTCTCCACTAGAACAATACCTTACTGTACTGTGGTAGTTTTACTTTCAAAAAAAACTTTTATCCCACCCTGAAAAAGCTTGCTGCAGTCTCCAATTCACTGATGTCATCAAGGCTACTGAATACAGATAGTTTTCTGGCCAATTCCCTCCCCAAACTGACATCACCACACCCATCCTAAAAACCCACCCATACTGTGATGTCACAGCTCGCTGGTCCTTCCTCTACCCATACAGAAAGTATAGGCTAGAAGAAGGAAACAGTACATGAGTCAAGTCTCCTGCTGTGAGCTGTCAATCACAGCAAGTAACAGCTCAAATTACCCTTAGCAGCTTGATAGCTAGGGAAGTTAGGTATGAAGGGGGACGGGAGATGAGTCAAAGTAGTACAATTCAGACTTCACAAAAGACTGCGGTTTACAATTCTAAAAAGAAGCAACAGTAAAAAGCACTTTGAAAGTCTGTTCTGTGGCCCTTGTACTGTTTCTGTTTTAAGTAGTCATTGAACAGCATGAAATGTTACTTAAAACTAATTGAAAGACAGCATTGTATGCATGTAAAATCAATGCAGTGACATGAGTTTTAGAAAGAAAGAGGCCTGTGTGATGTAAAGCCTGGAAACACTACCATAAAAATAAAACTCCCTCCTCCCTGAATGATTTTAAACTACTTTGTAACAAAGTAAAGAAACTTATCATGTCCAACTGTAAATCCAACTTCTCTGTACTTCAGAACAACCACAAGACAAACCCAAGCAAATTCTGAAATGGTATCACCATCCTCCTCAATCCTGGCAAAAAAGACAATCCCTGCCCTGACCCAAATGCCTCCAACCTAGCCTTAGCCACCCAATTTAATTCCTTCTTCATTGAGACCATAGCCAACCTAACAACATCCTTCACTAACTATGTACCACCACCACCCTTTCCTTTCTCTGCCTCCACTAGCACTACCAGCTCTCATCTCCCCCTTATCTGTCAAACCCACCCCCACCTCTCATAAAAGCAGCTCCTTTCTAACCTGAGACCTTTCGCTCTAACACCCCAGACAACCTTCTTTCCTACTTTCTATTTTCTGAAGCCACCGCTCTCCGTATCTCAATTGTTATAAATCATTCCTTCCAAGAAAGCTATGTACCCCAACTCTGGAAAAAGGCCGTTATCATTCCCATTCATAAAGGGGGCAACAACACCAATATTCCCAATTTCCGTCCTATTCCCATCTTATCCCCATCGCAAAAATACTAGAAAAATGCATTCACCTACAACTATTATCCTACCTAATAGATAACCATCTGCTTACCCCCACACAACATGGTTTCAGACCTGGCCAAAGTACTACCATCACTCTCCTCTCCTTCCTGGAAACCATCCATAAATCTCACAGCTCCGGTCATCTAGTGTCAACCCTCCTCTTGAACTTATCCAAGGCCTTTGATACTATCTCTCACAACGTTCTTCTATCCAAACACTCTAACCTTAACCTATCTGTCTATACTATCAGCTGGTTCACTAGTTACCTCTCAGACAGACAACAAGCAGTCAAATGGAAAAAATCCACCTCCTTCTTCCTTAAGACTCCTACAGGTGTGCCCCAGGGTTCTATATTAGGTCCCTTACTGTTTAACGTTTTCATCAATGACTTCCACCAGTCCATCCCCAATGCTAAATTAATCCAATACTCAGATGACTCTACAATCATTTGTTCTGCCACCTCCACTTCCTTGCTCCAAAAATTAACTCAAGAGGCCTTCTCTTCCACCAAGCACTGGATGTTAGATAACCATCTAGTACTCAACGCAACTAAAACTAAATTTATGTTATTTCCTCCCTCTAAAAACATTACTATAGACAAGAACTCTTTCTCTATTACCAGCCAAAACAATACCCCACTTGAGATAGTACCCCATGCCAAACTTTTAGGAGTCCTCATCGATAAACAGTTTAAATTTGATACCCCCATACAAAACATTATCAAGAAAACCCACCAGAAACTTGGTATGCTTTACCGCCACAATCGCTACTTTACTCCCTCCACTAAGTTTGTTCTCTCGACTACATACCTCATTCCCTCCCTCCTATATGGTGCCCCACTTCTTACTAACCTACAAACTTCCATAAAGTCAAAACTCGCTTCCTGCTACAATAAAATTTCCAAGTTTGCTACAGGCTACAAATCCTCCACCCACCACTGTAATGCCCTTCACAAACTAAATTGGCTAGAGCTCCCCAATTACGTTACCTATACTCAACTCACCCAAGCTCACAAGCTTAACTTCCGTCCATCTCTCTGACCCTCTCTTGCCTTTTCTCTCAAAATGCATTTACCTGATAGAATTCTGAGATCTAATAACCAGAATCTAATTGAACTTCACAAACCTGCTTGTCCACCAGGCAAACAACTTCTATCCTTCTCTCTAGTACGTCTTTGGAACTCCCTGCCACTTCTAATCCGCACCACCCATAACCACTCCACCTTTAAATCCCTGCTACATTCCCATCTTGTATCCCTCTGGGAATGCTCCTGTTCTTACCCTGCTTAACTCCCTTCAGCATTATACCCTCTTTCCCACTTTGTCTCCCTCGGTCCTTTCATACCGTCCTACTAATCTACCTCAACTCTTGCCATCCTCTCTTCCTTCATCTTTACATTCCACACTCTACATCTCTGTACTATTCTCTCTCTTCTTCCCCAAACCTTATTCCTGCTCTCCCCATAACTCTCATATTATACATTTGCATATCTCCTCCACCCCTACAGTTATATTCCCACCATATAAACAAACACGTTTGTAAATATTTGTAAATATCTGTACTCTACTCTTCTCTACTGTTCTCAGCTTTTCCCTAACCTGCACAAGTCTGAATCACATCTTCTTGATTCCTGCTATAACAAAATAGCAACATTTGCTGCTAATATACCCAACAGGACCCATCATTGCCTTGCTCTTCAAAAACTACACTGGCTTGAATTTCCCAATCTGTTATTGGTTCCTCAGCTAACCACTGCCCACTCCATTATCCACAAACCTGAAAAATGCCCTGCACTCTCCACCCTAGTACAACTAAATACCAACCCCAGGAGCCTTAGATCATCTAGTAAACTTATTCTCAGGTTTACAAAGTTCTATAATTACTTTGGTGACTCTCTCTTCTCCTTCAAAGTAACCAAACAGTGGAACCTATTACCCCAGAATATCTTAAAAAACACAGATCATCATAGCTTCAAAAAACTCCTAAAGGAATACCTTACTCAACAATGGCTATGCTCCTGTAATACTCCTGGCTAGTTTCTCATGCCTTCAATCAAATGTTTTCTATTTTGCTATCTTCTTGTCTTACTTCTACCAAATGAAAATACCACAATGTTTTTTAGTTATATAGCTAATGAGTTTCATATTACTGTCTGTAATAAGGATTAAGAAATGTAATAGGTTCATAGGTTCATAGGTAGGTACTAGGCTATTGGCCCTAGGGCCTATACAAGCCTAGCCAAAAAGGTACCCTGGCTTTCACCACCCAAGAAAATTATTTTCCTGTGCCCCTGTCAAGCCGAACCACAGAAGTGACCCCGTGGTGAATTTCCTATTACCCATCCAATCATTAAGATTTTTCTTGAAGAGTGCTAATGAGGAGCTCTGTTTGACATAGATATGTAGTCTGTTCCAGAGTACGGGAAGTCTCTGGGACAGGAATCTATCCCTCCAGCATGTTCTGTTTATTGTAGTGACAAGGTTTAGGTCCCTAGAGCATGTAGCTTGGAGGAATTGGGATTTCTTTAAGTGGAGCATGTCCAACAGCTCTGGGTTTGACATAGCTTTGTATGTTAGGCAGAGATCGCCTCTGAATAGGTGATATGCGGCGGAGTAAAGCTGGAGTTTTTTGAGACAGTCTGCATAAGGCATCTGTTTAAGGCCAGTAATTCTCTTTGTGAGGTATTTTTGCGGCCTTTCCAGTTGTTGTAGATGTCTTGTGAGGTACATACCAAAAGGGGCGTTGTACTCTATAATGGGTCCAATGAGTGATGAGTAGAGGGGAACAATCACCTCTTTTTTTCTGGATGAGAAAACTTTTGTGATGAGGTGTGCCATGTAGAAGGATTTACTGACCACTGTGGCGATATGATTATCAAAGGAGAGACTACTCTCCACCTGTGTCCCAAAGTCTCTTATCACACTTTCGGTGGTAAGTAGACTACCGCCTATGTGGTAGTTCATGGGTACAGAGTTTTTACCAAAGGGGATGACAATGCACTTTTTGGCATTGAGCTTGAGACCATGTATTTGACACCAGGCATCTGTCTCAGTGAGGCCCTTTTGTAGGATGTCTACATCGTTAGGAGTTTTGATTATGGCTCATACTTTGCAGTCATCTGCGAATTTAGTTAGCCAAAGGTAAGTAGACTACCGCCTATGTGGTAGTTCATGGGTACAGAGTTTTTACCAAAGGGGATGACAATGCACTTTTTGGCATTGAGCTTGAGACCATGTATTTGACACCAGGCATCTGTCTCAGTGAGGCCCTTTTGTAGGATGTCTACATCGTTAGGAGTTTTGATTATGGCTCATACTTTGCAGTCATCTGCGAATTTAGTTAGCCAAAGACATTCTGTGTTAGCCTGTACTTCAGAGAAGTAGATACCAAACAGGAGAGGACCCAGGACTGAACCCTGTGGTACTCCACTTGTCACTGGTCTGAAGTCTGATTTGGAGTCTGCTACTTTCACAGTGTGTGTTCTGTCAGTAAGCCAGTTGGCAACCCATCTTGTGACATAGGGATTTATACCTAGTTTAGTGAGTTTATCTATAATTCCAGAGTGGGGGATGGTGTTGAATGCCTTGGCGAGATCTAGATAGGCTGTGTGAACCACCTTACCCTCATCTATGGCTTTCGTGACTACTTCAAAGAAGTCCATCAGGTTTAGGTGACATGATCTGCCTTTTACAAACCCAAACTGTGTGGGGTCCAGAGTTTGGCGATCTCCAATGTCTTTGTTTATGAGTTCCATGATGATACGTTCCATGGCCTTGCAGACAAGGCTTGTCAGGCTAATGGGGCAGTAGTTCCCAGGGTCTGTTGTGGCCTCCCCTTTGTAGAGTGGGATAACTGTCGCAGTGCGCCATTCAATGGGCACAAAGCCTGAGGTGAGGCTATGATTGAACATGGTACTTAGGTGGGGTGCCAGTTCATTCTGTAGTTCATTTAGAAGGCAGCCTGGGATGTTGTCAGGTCCCATGGATGCTGTGTTCTTGGCTTTGGAGAGTGATGCTTTCACCTGTGCAGCTGTGATTACAGGAACTTTGCATTCTTCCAGTATAAAGATGGGCCCTTTAGGGGGTGAGAGGTGGGTAAAGTTAGCACTGAACCTATCTGCCAGGATGTTAGCAATATCAAGTTGATTTTGTATATTTAGTGTCATTGTGCTGTAGGGTGGCCACGGTGCAGTGGTTAGCATTGTCACCTCACAGCAAGAGGTTCTCCGGTTCGATCCTCAGCTGGGTGCCTTCTGGGTGGAGTCTGCATGTCCTCCCTGTGGTCGAGTGGGTTTCCTCCGGGTGCTCCGGTTTCCTCCCACATCCCAAAGACATGCAGTAGGTGGATTGGACACTCTAAATTGGCCCTAGGTGTGTGTGTGTGTGTGTGTGTGTGTGTGTGTGTGTGTGTGTGTGTGTGTGTGTGTGTGTGTGCCTTCTGTGGAAGGTTGGGCGCTGGGCTGGCAACTCGACATTGCAAAACTCCACTGCCAATCATGAGCGGACAGGTGATCCGCTGTGGCAACCCCTAACCGGGAAAAAGCCGAAAGAAGAAGAAGTGTCATTGTGCTGTAACTCAGAGCAGATCTGAGTGTTGCCATTGACATTCTTGACATAGCTATAGAATGCTTTGTGGTTGTCTTTAGAATCAGTGGCAATTTTGTTTTCATTACTAGCTTTGGATGATTTTATGAGGGTTCTCAGCTTCTTACTGAGGTTGACCAGGGAGTTCCTCCAATTGTGGGATTTTACTCTTTTTTGCAACAGTTTCTTTCTTCTGTTGTAGAGTTTGTTTATGGCAGAAGACCACCAGATTGGCTTCCTTTTTTTGGAGGATAGCATCTTGGTTCTGTTAGGGATAGCACAATCCATGCACTCATGTAAGTGCTTATAAAGGGCATTTGTGTAGGATTCAGCAGTCGTACCTCTATTGTCCATCTGCATGGGTGTTGTGAAGTTTGCCACTTCTGTCTTAAGAAGCATGAAGTTGGCTTTGGAGAAATGTTTTACGGTTGTTTTCCTAATGGGGGGTGGGAGCGGGATGTGGATGTCTAGGGTGATTTGCTTGTGGTCGGATCTGACCAATGAGGAGCTGACCTCTGGTGTGGAACACCGGTCACCCATGTTGGTGATGACCAGGTCTAGGATATTGCTGCCCCTGGTGGGGGTGTGGATAAGTTGATCCAAGGCGTTGGAATTGATGATTTCCAGAAAACGTTGAGCAAAAGAGTTGGTACATGAGTAGTTTTCCCAGTTAATGGTAGGGTAGTTGAAATCACCCATTATTAGAGTGTTGGGTTGTACCTTAATATTTTCCAGTGTATCAAGAAAAGAGGAGTGGGAATCCTGTGGCATGGTTGGGGGTATGTAGCAAGCTACAATCTGGATTGCGGTTTTGCCCAGAGTTAGTTGAACTTGGATAATCTCGGATGCATTATGCTGAGCAACTAGCTTGGAGGTGTACATATCCTTAATGAATATGGACACGCCTCCACCTTTAGTGTTTCAGTCCGGGTTTGGTGGCTGAAAGGTGTGGTATGAATTATAGCGTGATAATGCAGGGGTGCTCTCTGGAGCTTTGAACAAGGCCTCTGTCACTGCACAGATGTTAATGTTCTCCATTTTAAGGAGTGCCTCAAGTGAGTGCATTTTGAGATTTAGACTTCTAGCATTGAGTAGCATTGCCCTCAGATTTTGCTTGCTTGTACCTGTTACGGTGGTGAATTTGTCATTTGAACCTTGCCTAAAAAAGGCACTATAGGGGTAGCAAGAGCATTTGCCAGTATCCGGAATCCCAAGGGTGACAGGTGCAGGCCATCTCTGGCAAAGCAGCGTGGTCTGTCGATCATGTCATCCCAGGAAGACAGATACTGCATTCCCTTAGAATGACACCAGAAGCTTAGCCAATTGTTAAAGTCAATCATTTTGTCCTTGTACCATTCTGGGTGATGGCTAGGGTCATACCTACCTGGGCTACAAGATCGGAGTGCTCCTCCATGTCTCTTTTCATGTAGTCCAGGGAGGTACGTCTCAGGTCATTCACACCAACATGGACAATGACAGAGTCATATTTGTACTTGTTGTGGAGTGACCTGAGTGTGTGCATTATGTGGCGGATCCTGGCACCTGACAGGCAGCTGACAGTAACTTTTTCCTTGTTTAGCCTGGTGAGTGGAACATCAGTGTGCCTGACTATAGAATCACCAATGACTAGAGTGTTGGGTACGGTATTCCTTATGGGCTGTAGTTGAGTGGCACACTGAGTATGTGGGCTATGTGTCATTCGGGTTGTGTTGGGGGGTGGAGGTTGCTTGCATTTCTGCTTTGGAGGTCTCTGTTGTTTGGGCAGATTTGTACTGAGAGCCCCTGCAAATGTAGGTGTGTGTTTTGTGCTTCTGTGTGTGTGTTTTGGTGGTGTAGGTTTTGAGGGACTATGTGATGAATGTGGTGCGGTGCAAGTGTTTACCTTCTCCTCTTGACTGTCTAGGCCAGTCTTTGCTGAAGAAAGCTTTGCTTCCAGTTTGGCTATATAAGTGCATCTCTCACAGGTCGTAGTGTTGGGTGGTAGGAGGAGAGGGTTGTCTGTGTACATGAGGCAATTGCTGCATTGTCCCAAGATGCCCAGATTCATCAGGTAGACAGGAGAAAACACCAGGAGCTGACCTTTAGACATGCCTGAATATGTGCTTATTTATTAAATACTAAAAACTGTTTTCCTCTAGACAAGTGAGGAAAGTTGAATGCTGTAGTAATTTTTAACTTGTTTAGTGTTTACAATGACTTCTGAACAAGTGCTGAGCTCAAAGAAACAGATGAGTGCTAAAACTAAAAAGTTGGCTAGTTGCAAGTGAAATTTTGAAAAACAGACTTTATGGCGCCAGGAATAGTTTAACCCCAGTTAAGTGGGGGGGGGGGGCTTAGGAGCTCATAAACAATCCTGGACACAGCAAATCCGTATCTGGACAAGACCTGCCACAGAAAAGGTGGGAAGAAGGCTTAATTTTTTTTTCCAGTAAAGTGGAAATGGAGAAAGCTGGAACAGAAGTTAATTCAACATTAAGAATCTGAGTGGGTTGGCCTTCACAAATGTTCTCTATTAGATTGAGTGAACTAATGATACTAGACTGGGAGGAGTGTCACAGATCAAATATACAGTATGGGTGGGCAACTACAAAGCCACCAAGTAAGCTCTTACCTGTTCTTTCGTGAATCTCACAGACTACTGATATACCTCTGATCTTTCCCATGCCTGACTCACCTACTTACCTTCAGTTATCAGTATTGCTGATAGTTTATTCTCCACTCCCTCCTTCACTTGTCTCTACCTGCTCCGTTCGCCCTGCGGGCTCACTCCACTCCCCTCCCTACCCCCAAATCTTACCCACCCCCAGGTGTCCTACTCTTATACCAGCTAACCACACCCTCTTCCTCTCGCACTAATCTTATCCCCTCCCATTGCTAATTACCATCTTTCTTCCTTACTTTCAATTACCTCTACCAATTTCTCCTACCACACCCTACACCTATTTTCCTTCCACACTTAGCATACCTCCAAACCAGTAACTACAACCTAACAACTTACCCTCCCAGATGCATTTGCCACCCTACTCAACCCTCTTATAGAGGCTACTCATACTCATACTTCTACCACCCCTAACTTTAACTTACCTGCTAACCTCCTACGAACACCCAATATATCCACAAACTCTCCAACCCAACACACTATCTACCTTTCCTACTCTACCTACTCTCAATTACCATATTAATATAACATCCATTCCTAGCTATCTACCAGCAAAATTCCATAGGATTACCCACATTAGATATGACTCTCCCAAGCCAAGAAAATCTCTCACTCTATATACTAAATTCCCAGATCTTAGACTTCAATCTCTACGACTCTTATTGAAAGATGGTGACATTCATCCCAACCCAGGCCCTATTACTACTACTACTACTACACAACTCCATAACCCCAACCTCCATCCTATCCACTCCTTTACTAAACCACTTAACTCACTGCTATTAGCTCAGCTCAACATACGTAGCATTAATAATAAAATTACACAACTCCACGCTCTTCTAGATGTCTACTCCTTTGACATTCTTTGTTTAACAAAAACTTGGTTAAAACCTTCAACTAAAGACAATGAAATCATCCCACCTGGTTATAATATTTTGCGACTTGACTGTACATCAAAAAGGGTGGCGGTGTAGCAATCCTTTTTAAATCCAGCCTACAGATTACTACCTACAACTTATTACCACCTCAAGTCTCCAACGCTGAAATTCTTATTACCAAGATCCAACTTAACAAAGTCAAATCCATTTTTATTATCTGTACCTATTTCCCTCCTGGTAATAATATTGCAACAATAGAAAATATCCTATGTTGCCTATCTCATAATTTACCTCAAGAAACCATCATCCTAGGTGATTTTAACATTGATTGGAAATGTTTTAGCAGTTTAAACCCTACAAGCCATATAAACCTTTTTAGTTTTTCACAAACCATTACCACCACTACCAGGATACTCAAGCCTAATAATAAAGAAAGTATCTTAGACTGGATACTCACAAATAGACATCTCCAGACATATGAATCTGGTACCCTCCCAGATAATGTAAGTGACCATTCACTAACCTACATCATCAGGCATAAAACCAACCTACCCAACCCAACCATATCTAGAACAATTAGAACCAAGAAAAACTTTAACCCCGATCTCTTCCAAAGGGAACTCAGAACATGCAACTGGTCTCCCTTAAAATACCTCCCACTGGAGGAAGCTGTTAATTACTTTAACTCTAACTTCTTATCCATACTAGACCACCATGCCCCAACCCGCTCTATAAGAATGAGGACTAAATCTGCCCCATGGCTTTCAAAAGAAACCAGGCAAAAAATCAAACTCAGAAATAAATACTGGAACAAATCAAGATCAACTAAAAGCCCAGTCGATCAACAAAACTTCAGACAACTAAGAAACGAAACTAAAAAGCAGTGCAGTCTGACAAAACAAACTACTACTTATAATTCCAACAGACCCACCATAATCAACCACAAAAGTTCTGGGCAAGTATTAATCAATTATTACACCCAGGTCAATCTATCACACCAAACCCACAAGGCACAGACCAAGAGAATCCTAAACAGACTGCTAATACCATTAATACCTACTTCACTGAGGCCATTCAAAATCTTACTAATCAGCTATCTACTCAGGACATACCTATATCCAACTATATCATTAACCCACCCCCTCCTTTTCTCTTTCAACCAGTACCAACTACATACATTCTAGCCCTCATCCAAAAGCTCAAACCATGTACTCCTTCAGCTGACAGGATTCCCGCTGAATACTTATAAAAGGCAACCAAATCTAATGCATACCCCATTTCCATTCTTATTAATAGAACTATCAGTGAAGAACACATCCCAAGCATATGGAAGGTCTCCCATATTATTCCCCTTCATAAGGGAGGTAACTCCACTGAACTCTCCAACTACTGTCCCATTGTCCTTCTGTCTCCCATAGCTAAGATCATGGAAAAATGCATCCATAAACAATTGCTAGACCGCCTAATCCAATATAACTTACTTTCCAACCCACAACATGGTTTCAGACCCTCACACAGCACTACTACTGCCCTTTCAGACCCTCACACAGCACTACTACTGCCCTTTCAGACCCTCACACAGCACTACTACTGCCCTTTCAGACCCTCACACAGCACTACTACTGCCCTTTCAGACCCTCACACAGCACTACTACTGCCCTTTCAGACCCTCACACAGCACTACTACCGCCCTTCTTTCCTTCACTCACTGTAGCAACAAAAATCGTAACCTTAATAGACTTTCCTCTGCACTGCTTATTGATCTATCTAAGGCGTTTGATATGGTAAATCACAAAATACTTATAAATATCCACAAATCTCTGTCACTAGATGCATCTGCCATAAAATGGTTCCAGTCATATCTAGAAAACAGACAACAGGCCGTGCTTTGGCATAATATTCTATCTACCCATCTACCCATTAACATAGGGGTCCCCCAAGGGTCCATATTAGGACCCCTCCTATTTTCTATATTTATCAACAACCTTCACCTAGCAATCTCCCAAGCTACATGCATACAATATGCAGATGATTTGACACTTATATGTTCAGCCACATCCATATCTGAGCTTTACTCCCTCACCCAAAAGGTCTTTAACACAGTTGAACTATGGTTTATTCAATGCTGTCTCCTACTAAACCCCAAAAAAACTAAACTCCTCCTTTTCACTCCTACTAGTAAGTCCCCCCCAATAAACCTCACAGTAACATCCAATAACAGCACTCTTATATCCCCAGACTCAACTACCAAACTACTTGGTATCACCATAGATAACAACCTTAACTTTGAGACCCACATTAATAATACCTTAAAATCTGTTAACAGAAAACTGGGCTCTCTCTACAGAATCAAACCCTTTCTCTCTCCTGAAGCAAGAATCACTATTGCTCATACTCACCTAATTTCTACTCTCCTCTATGCCTCACCCATATACACTAACCTCTCTAAAATCAACCTTAATAAAATGGAAAGTGCCTACAATAGCATAGCCAGATTTGCCACAGGAAACCCTTTCAGAACCCACCACTGTATTAACCTAAAGCAACTAGGATGGCTTGAATTACAAAATCAGCTTAAATTCCACCAACTTACCATTGCCCACAAAACCCTTTACCATCCTACTAATACCCCTATACTATCTACCCTCATTGTCCCCTACAACAATCTTAAGACCTTACGTTCATCACAAAGACTGCTGGTAAATATGTGTAAATCTCACAACAGGGATGGAGACTCTCTTTACTGTAATACTGCTGGAAAATCCTGGAACCTTCTTCCTACTGAACTTTCCTCTGTTCCCTCAATATCACTCTTCAAAAACAAACTGAAACTTTTTCTCAGAACACAGTGGTTATGCCCTTGTACTAAACCTTACTGATCTATTACCTTTCTTCCTTGGACCTACCTACTCCTCTTTTTCTATATTCTTGTTCCTTTTCTTAGTAACAACAAACTTATTCCTTTCTAGATCTTTACTTATTTATCTCCTCATAACATATTTAATTAAACCTGTTTTTAACACATATTCTGAATATTGCAGCTCATACTTTTGTTGTCCTTCTTTATGCCAACCCGCTTACTAATAACTTACCTAACTCAGCTGCTATCCTTTACATGTTATATTGCAACTACATCTGTATTATGTTAAGTGTTTTACTTAGCACTACACTAAGAACAAACGACCACTGAGATTATTCCTGGTCTTTTTTTCTAGCAATGTTTAACATGAAATTAATCTTGTATATGTTGTTATATGCGTGCTTCCTCAGAGCTTATCTCCCTGGAACTCTGAGATTATTCCTAGTCTTTAACATGAAATTAATCTTTGTATATGTGATTATATTCGTGCTTCCGCAGAGTTTATCTCCGTGGAACTCTGAGATTATTCCTGGTCTTTAACATGAAATTAATCTTTGTATATGTGATTATATTCGTGCTTCCGCAGAGTTTATCTCCATGGAACTCTGAGATTATTCCTGGTCTTTAACATGAAATTAATCTTTGTATATGTTGTTATATTCGTGCTTCCTCAGAGCTTATCTCCCTGGAACTCTGAGATTATTCCTGGTCTTTAACATGAAATTAATCTTTGTATATGTGATTATATTCGTGCTTCCGCAGAGCTTATCTCCCTGGAACTCAGATTATTCCTGGTCTTTAACATGAAATTAATCTTTGTATATGTGATTATATTTTTGTGCTTCCTCTGAGCTTTTTTCCCTGGGCCTCTACTGAAAATGGACATGTATCCAGTTAGACTAGCCCGGTCAACAAATGTAAAATAAAATAAAAAATAAATAAATTATCAAAAATGCACAAAAAAGTTCGGATAGAGCACTCACAAACAGAAAATACAACTCTCAGTATGAAAAAGCAGTTTACAGTTAAGTAATGTTAAAACAGTATAAAACAGTAATGTTTTCTGTTTTACATTCACCTTTTTGTAAATTGTAATTGCTGGCAACTGTCAAACGTTTTGTATATTGTTTGTAAATCTTTTAGTAATTTTTGTAATATTTTTGTACTATTGTTATGGAGCTTATCTCCCTCGGTCTCCACTGAAAACAGGCTACTTGCCCAGCTGGACTCTACCCAGTTAACAAATGTAAAATAAATAAATAAATAAATAATAAATAAATATGTACTAACAACCTTTCCCACATTTTAATTTTCTTAAAAAAATCTTTTTTTTTAAATGTATTATAACAACGTATTATTCATTTGTTATTGATTTTTTTTTAATTGCATAAGGTCCTACATCTGTTTAATGACTTAAATCTAGAGTTTGTCTGTATTCTACTACTGTGTTACTCATTTGTCATGCATTTTCATATTTGTATAATTTTTGATGGAGCTTTTCTCCCTGGGACTCGATTGAAAGCGGGCTGTTCTTGGCCCAATGGGCTATCCAGGTAAACAAACTGTAAAATAAATAAATAAATAAATGCATAAATAAATACATAAATAAATAAATAAATAAAATAATTTTTTACAGACAAGCACTGCATTGTAGGATATCTAGAGGCAGACTAAACAATCAGAATTACTTCAAGATGTCAGATCCCATGTGGTCAGACTCAGAAATTACATATAAAATATTTAAAAAACTGTAAATAGTCCCAGAGTGGTGTTACAATGTAGAAAACATCAAATCATGATGAAATAAACATGTTTTTGACTCTGTGGGTGCAGTTCTCCTTTAAATCATTCATTGGATAAGGGCTAATTAGGGGTAACTGCAAGGAATAAACAGTCATAAAGTAATTATGCAACACCAACCTGTTAAATGAACAGTTTGGCAAAACCAGTAATTACTACAGACTGTCTGACATTTAGGGTGCTTTCATCAACCAACCTCTTAAGTGTAGTGACCTGGTCAGATTATAAAAGGATTTGTACCACATTCCTTGGTGTTACTAAATATAAAGTGTGTTTTTTACTTCATACTCCCCCGTCTTACCATTTATGTTATTTCTCCATTTTTTGACTTGTTGGCTTCTTTTAAATAGTAATAAACTGCTCTAAAAACATATTTTTATGTACCAAGTTGTTAAAACTTGTAACCCTTGCTGGTCTATAGTCAAGCAGCACCTGTAAATATACTAAAACACATTTTCATATATACATCACATGAACAAATTCAAACCAGTAGAAGCACATCTAGTGTTATAAATGTATCTGTTACAGATTCAGCTTCATTGCTTTTTTTGCCATTTATATAACTGCATAATAAAATCTCTTGTGTGTTTAGTGCAACTTTCAACAAACTTCAGACAAGGTTTTAAGTTTCTTTCCAAAAAAATGGATATGAACTGTGTCACCCCCCCAGAGACTGAATGTTATAATTAAAACTAAAAATACTGGGCCTTGCTATGATTGCCAGTTTTGTGACTATATAAATAAGAACAATGTTTTTGTACACCCTAATACTAGTAAGACATTTCATTTTTATGTGTGCCACTTGTAAAACAAATAATGTGGCTTACTTAGCCACCAGTGAAAAATGTACTTCAGGAAAAACCAACAGGATGTTAAAAGAAAGGATAGCCCAACACCAATCTGATATAAGTAGGGCAGTGGAGAGTAATAATCTTCTTCTTTCAGCTTTTCCCGGTTAGGGGTCGCCACAGCGGATCACCTGTCTGCTCATGATTGGCAGTGGAGTCTTACAGTGTCGAGTTTCCAGTCCGGCGACCAACCTTCCACAGAAGACACACACACACACACACACACACACACACACACACACACACACACACACACACACACACTCACACCTAGGGCCAATTTAGAGTGTCCAATCCACCTGCAGCATGTCTTTGGGATGTGGGAGGAAACCGGAGCACCCAGAGGAAACCCCTGCGACCACAGGGAGGACATGCAGACTCTGCACAGAAGGCACCCCAGCCAAGGATCGAACCGGAAAACCTCTTGCTGTAAGGCGGCAATGCTAACCACTGCACCACCATGGCCGCCCACCTAATAATGCCTTAGCTAAACATATCATAAGTTCAGATTAAACACATACCCTGGGATTCATGAAGCTTGCACCAGGTGCAGGTGTAGTGTCGACGTTCCAACACCAAATATGGCCGGCGAGCGATCCAGGTACGAGCTCTTCCTATGTGCACTAACTGCGTATGCTATGCCCGCACAGCTCCCGGGCCCTGTATGCTAATTAACCCATGTGCAGCAGTGTAGCATGCAAATGAAGGTATGTAGCAATCCAGGAAGTGGTGCAGGCATAGTGTAAGCATGCAGAAATGCAAACCGTAAAAAACGGTTTACATTTTTGCAAACATAAAATCGTGGCCATGACTGCCGACCAAACACATGTATTATATTGTTAATATATGCCAATGACTAAATATATAGCCATTGGCATAAAAAATGTACAAAATATAAAATTAACATTTAATATTTATATTCACACTGTCGCGAAGTGGAAGCGCAGGGCAGCAGAGCACAAATGGGATTACAAGGAAAATAGAAAAATATAGAATAAAACTGCAATGTAACACATATCATGATTTCCCCTTAATAGTCAGTGGCAGGCATGCTACACCACACCATGGTGTAAGGGTTGATAAGGGGCTGTGACAGTGTTATGCATGGTAACTAGGAATTAGTAGGCAGTGCCATGCAAATGAGAGGAGTAATAGTGAATCACAGATTCCCCACTGGTGTAAGGATGCATCTCACAGTGTAGCGTTATAACACCGAGGTGTGTCTTTGAGATAAAGATGACATTAAGAGAGGGGTGTGTCACCTTTGCTGCAAGCACATTGGAGTATTGCTAATCCGGTTTGCCCATAGCTAAGCAAAGCTGCAGGCTAGGGGTGTGTTGAACTGGCTATAGCTTTGCTTAGCTGAGAGTACACAAGGTAACTGAGTATGCATGTGAACGGAGATGAAAACGTGCTTAAACCTGGTAAACGGGTTTGTGCAGCGCACACCAGAGCTGAAACAGGAAGAATCTAGGAAAGAAATAAGGAAATGCTGCAGCAGGGAAATTGAATACAAATGACTAATTAACACCTAGGAACCTACAGGGGGCAATTGACAACAGCTAACAAGGCTGCAAGCAGCTACCTGCAGAACAGGAAAGGGGAGGGGCTGTACTGCAAAGAAAACAGTAAAGTGTCACAGCAGAACAAAGCAGATTTGCAGTATATCAGCTACAAGTCACATTTTGCAACACATGACTGGGTAGGGAAAGTACAAAACAAGAAAGACGGCAGATGGATGCATGCCTGATAATGGGAGGGGATCCAGGTTTAAAAGTGAATTAAAGGGCAGCAGATTAATCAAGGCAGGCAAGCATAACTCTGCACTAAAGGCCCACACTTGCAGTACTCACTGAAAAACCTATAATTAAGATACCCTGCAGCTGAAATTGCTGATACACACCCAATGACATCAGCAGCATCCATAGCAAAATAGTATAAAGTGTGAAAGCACCTCACACACACTTGTGTATTCCCATACACTCTGCACCATTGGTGTATAAGAGATGGGAAACTTTTAGTATGTACATGTTAGGGGCTGTCATAGCTTTGATCCACCAGAATGTGTTGGAGACTGAAGGTGGTGTGGAGAATGATGCACACAACCACCTCAGGCACCAGAGGAGGAGAAGCGTGTTCAGACCCAGGGTAACCTACCAGGGGCTACATGATCTAGAGATAGTAGAGGGTTACAGGGTGAACAGGGACACCCTACAGACACTTGTGGAGCTGTGACAGCCAAGCCTCAGAACCAGAACAAACAGAGGGGAACCCATCCCAGTGGATACGATGGTATGTGTAAGCCTGAAAATACTAACTACAGGTACCTTTCAAGGGCCAACTGAGGATATCATGGGGATCTCACAGGCATCAGCATCCAGGGTACTTCACCAGTTCCTGGATGCCATGTTACCACATGCCAATGAGCACATATACTTCCCCCGAACGCAGGAGGAGTTGGCCAGCAATATGCGTCTCTTCCACCGTGTGGCAGAATACCCGGCAGTACTGAGTGCAATAGACTGCACGCACATACACATCAAGTCACCACCCGGTGAGGAGGGTAGGCGCTACATAAACCCCAAAGGATATTCCTCCATCAACTGCCAGGTCATGTGCAATGCCCAGGGCATTATCATGGATGTGTGTGCTGGCAGCCCTGGAAGCTATCACGACTCCCCCATCTAGCATGCCTCACAGCTGTATCAGGTATTTGCCAGGTGTGACATCCCATATGGCCACCTGGTGGGGGATGCTGGCTATGCACTGGAACTGTGGATGATGACTCCCATCAGAAATGCACACACACCCATTCAGGAATGCCATAATGAGACACACGCACAAACCAGAATTATCATAAAGCATGTGTTTGGGATGCTTAAATCATGGTTCCGTTGCTGTGACATATCTGGTGGAGCCTTGCAGTACTCTTCAGGCATGTGTGCCCACATCTTCATAGTATTTGCCATGCTACACAATATGATCCTGTGGAAACAGCTGCAGCAGGAACAGAATAGTGAAGGCCCTAACAGCCCACCACCATTGCCAAGGGCCCCACAGGCACAGAGGTACTCAGACCATGAACACCCTGAGCCAGCCCCAGTAGGCAGACGGAGGTGTGCCCAGTATGCCCATGCCTTGGCAAGGAGGGAACGTATAGCACACACACTGACAGTGTAGGCACCTAGGGACTGACACCTTTCTCCCCCTGCACACACATTAAAAATGGATGGCACACACACAAGACTACCTGTAAATTGTCATGTATAGGCAGTCTACTGTGTGCATCCAACATATGCCTCCCTCAACTATTGCACACACAACTGCTATTGGCACAAGGTAAGTCAACACCTGAACAGTAAATTAAGCTATCAGCATGTGCTGATACTGTATGCATAGGTTCATAGGTAGGTACTTGGCTAACTGCCTGAGGGCATTCATACGCCTAGCCAAAATGTGTCAGCTTTTGCCACCCCATTGATTCATTAACTGTCCCTCTGTGAAGCAGAGCCAATGGCGGGATCCCTAGGGTGTATCTACTGTTCCCCATCCACTCTTCAAGGTTTCTCTTGAAGACTTTTAGTGAGGGGCTCTGTATAATGTAATTAGGGATGTTGTTCCAAAATATGGGGAGTTTCTGTGACAGGAATCCGTACCTCCAGCATCTTCCAATTATTGTTGTGGCAAGGTTCTGCTCACTACAGCGTGCGGCTCACTGTGACATGGATTCCCATAGGTGGAGCATATCCATTAAGCCTGAGTTCAGCATGGCTTTGTTGGCAAGCAGAGATCATCTCTGAGTAAACGAGATGCCACTGAGTAAAGTAGGAGTTTATTCAGTCTGGCTGCATAGAACATATGTTTGAGGCCAGTAATCCTCTTGGCAAGGTGCATTCGTGGACGTTCCAGCTGTTGAATGTGTCTTCTGAGGTACATCCCAAATGGGTTATTATATTCTATGATGGTACTGATGAGTGATGAGTAAAGGGGCACTATAACCTCAGTATGTCTAGATGTGAACCCTTTAGTAATCACATGGCCTACATAGAAGGATGTCCTAACTACTTTGGATATATGGTTGTCAAAGGAGAGATCACTATCTACCTTAGTCCCCAGATACCCTATTACCTCATCTGTATTAAAGTGGCTGCTACTTATGTGTTAATATGTGGGTGCTTAATATTCCACAATGGAATGACCATGCAGTTTGTGGCAGTTAGCTGGAGGCCATGACTTTGACACCCTGTGTTGGTCTCTTTGAGGCCCCTTGAAGGATGTCTGTGTCAGCTGGTCTGTCAAGTATGGCTCCCAGTTTGCAGTCATTGCCAAGCATGGTCTGCCGTAGTACATCTGTGTTTGCCTGTACCTCTGAGAAGTATATGCCAAACAGAAGGGGTCCCAGGACTGAGTCCTGTGGGACACCAGTCATGACTGGTTAAGAGTTGGACCTGGAGACTGTCAGACCACTAGTCGTACCATGTGGGTTCTGTGTGTAAGCCCGTTGGCAACCCATCCTGTGATGTATGGGTGTATGTACAGGCTGGTGAGTTTATCAATAATACCTGAATGGGGAATGGTGTCAAAAGCCTTAGCGAGGTCCAGGTAGTATGTGTGAACCACCTCACGCCTCATCTAATGTCTTGGTGACTGTCTGTAAGACGTCAAACAGGTTCAGTAGGCATGAACTGCACTCAACCAAGCTGACCTGGGTTGGGTTGTTCAGAGGTTACAAATGTCTTTGTTAATGAGTGCCATGAGGATGCGCTCCATAGTTTTGCAGACCAGGCTAGTCAGGCTTATGTGGTGGTAGTTACCATGGTCAGTTGTGTTTCCACCTTGGTGGAGTGGAATAACCATTGCCACGTGCCATTGTATGGGTATGTAGCCTGTAAAGAGGCTGAGGTTGAAAAGCTTAATTAGGTGGTGGGTCAGTTTGTCTTATAGTGTTTGCAAGATGCAGTCTAGGACACCATCTGCCTCCATTAACGCTGTGTATTGCTGTTAGAGAGCGCCATTTCCACCTGTGTGTCTCTGATGTCTGGGATACTGAACTTTTCGGGTATTGTTGTGGGCTCTTTAGGGGGTGGATTTTCACTGAATGTATCTGCAAGGATGTTGACAATATCAGTAGGGTAAGTATATTTTGTGCTATATTGCACCAGCACAGTGCAAATCTGTGTGTTACCACTTAGATCCTTGATATAGCCAAAGAAGGCTTTGTGGTTATCTTTCGAATACTTGACTATTTTCCTGTTGATGTTAACCTTGGATGATTTCATGAGGGATCTATGTTTCTTACTAATACTGGTCACGGATGTCTGCCCTTCTTGGGATTTGCTGTTTTTCTGGACTACTGTCCTACTTCTGTTGTATAGCCTGTTTATTGCAAGGGTCCACCAGACTGGTGCCCTTGTCTTGGAGGAGTGATTCTTGGTTTACCAGTGATGGCATGATCCATACATCCTTGTAGGTGCTTATAGAGTGCATTTGTAAATCTGTCTGTATCTTGAGCAGTGTTTTCCCTTAGCATGGTGGCTGTGAAATCCCCCACCCCTGCCCTGTCTCTAGTAGTGTGCATTTAGCTGTAGGAAAAGTATACACTGTGATTTCCGTGGGTGGGGAGATGGTTGGGTGTGGAAAAAGTGAATATTTCATGGTCAGATCTAACCACTGACCGGTTTACCTCTGCTGTGGTGCACCTGTTGCACATGTTGGTTATTACCACTTCTAGCATGTTTCCACCCCTCGTTAGGGAGTTTACCATCTGATACAGGGCATTTGAGGTGATAAATTCCAGGAAGCGCTGGGCCTGGAAGTGAGTACTTGAGTAAGTTTCACAGTTAATGGTAGGGTAGTTGACATTGACCAATACCAGGATGTGTGGTAGGACTGTCATGTTTTCCACTGTCTCCAGGTAGGTGGAGTGGTGGTCCTGGGTCATGGAGGGTGATCTGTAGCAAGCCACAGTTTGCATTGCAGTTGTGGTTGATGTTAGCTGCACATGGATGATCTCAGAGTTACCATGCTGCCCCAGTAACCTGGAGGTGTAGGTATCCCTAATGAATATGGATACACCCCCTCCATGTCTGTGTCAGTCCATGTTCTGTGGCCGAAATGTGTGGTATGGGTTGTAGTCTGGTAGTGCTGGTGTGCTCTCAGGAGCCTTAAAACAGGTCTCAGTTACTGCACAGATGTTGATGTTGTTCATACTGAGGAGTGCTATGAGTGCGTGCATGTTGTGATCACAACCCCTGGTGTTGAGTAGCATAACCCTTATTGATTCTGCTATTGTGCTGTTTACGGAGGTGGTATTCACCTTTGAGACTTCCCTAAATAAGGCACCATGGAGGTGCCAAAAGCCTTGGCCAGTATTCCAAAGCCTAAGGCTGACACATGCAAGCCGGTATGGTATTGTTGTATGCATGTTTCCCATCTGTGCTTGTTTCTCATCTTTCCTGTAGGTAACCTACTGGTAAGCAATAGAAAGCCTTAAACTTATACAAGTCTTCTAGCTTCCAAGATAGGTTTTTGGAGTGATTAAATATCAGGGTTCTGTATGCTCTTGCTGTACTTAAATGTTTTCTGACTACATGGTGATATTTCACTGTATATTGTGATCTGAAAGCTCTGTTTATTCACATATTATGGCTGTGATGGCCTGCACTTTAGAGGTTCACAGATAGGTAGTAGGCTATCTGCCCAAGGGCAATTAGAAGCATAGCTACAGTGTGTTTGCTTTCTCTGCATCATTGATGAAGTAACTGAGCCTCTATCAAGCATAGCCAATGAAGTGATTCCAGGCAGAGTTGCTGGAAGCTGTTGAAGACTGGGGTGGTGGAGGGTGATAGGGGCACTTAATGATCTAAAGAGGGCATGTTAACATGAAAAATCAACACCATTCAATTTCCCCAACAGGTCTTGCAGCTATAAAACTGGAAGGGCTCCCTCACCCCCTGGCTGTATGGTTCTGGGACACATGATTCCAGGGTTGTATATTCTGTTACCCATTCACACATCAAGGTTTCCCTCGAAGTGTGTCAGTGAGGGGCTATGCCTAATGTAGTTAGGAATGTAATTTATAGTCTCTCATTTCATTTGGTATATGTTTTTATTTCAAGGGTAAGTGAAGCTCAGTGGGTTTGGGCGCCTCCGCCCTATGCTTAGCCTAACTTACACACAGAAATCATCTAAATAGGAAATAGGCGGAAGCAATGTTAATGTCAATAGTGTAATGGTTACAGCATTTGCATAGTATCTATGAATTCGAGGTTCAAATCCCAATAAAGTCAGGGATGTCTATCATGTTAAAAAGTATATCTTAACCACAGCTTACATATATAGGTAGTATTCATCAGTATAATAAACATTTGAAACA
Source organism: Protopterus annectens (assembly GCF_019279795.1). Classification (NCBI taxonomy): domain Eukaryota; kingdom Metazoa; phylum Chordata; order Ceratodontiformes; family Protopteridae; genus Protopterus; species Protopterus annectens. Next base: position 781,431,507 of record NC_056751.1, on the reverse strand, counting down.
CCCATATAAACCCATGTGTGCTGGAGAGTAAAGTCAACAGAGAATGTAATGTCATGTAAGCACATAGTGAGATGTTACTTCACTGAAATATATATATCCTGAGTAGTTAGCAGATGTGGCCATGTTTGCACGCATAGGTTATACATTTTAAAGTTTGTTTAACTGTTGCTTTAATGTCACACAAACACTTTTAAACATACTTACAACTGCTTAAATGAGCCTTATTCTGGAGTAAAAACATTTTTAAAGCAGCGCAGGTGTTGAACCTTGGACCATGCACACTATAGTCATGGGACTTACCACTAAGCCATCTGAGCTGTTTCATGGTCTTTAGACTACACCTTATACTATAGGCATTCCACAGTACTGACCACAAATGGGACAGTCACTTTGTGTACATATGTACAGTACATTGTAATGTACTGTAGTTTGTGAATCTACATATGTATAACTGTTACAAATTAATATTATATATATATATATATATATATATATATATATATATATATATATATATATATATATATACATGTCAGTGATGTCTGCAGTTACATCTATAGCCATATATATATATAAACATCTATGAACACACTTTGTGACACAGAAGCAATCCAAAGGAATTGAAGTGTACACAAAACACATGCAGCTCTGGTATTATAACTATTAATATTAACTTAATTCACCATAGAAGGGATGGGTGTTGTGTACTTGGAGATTATGGTGGAGGAGGAATGATGGGTAATGAAATTATGCATCAAGGAGAGCCTGTGTTGGATGTTCAATAAGTGAACTGGAGGGGTATACATGGAGTATGGGTCAATAATACACCCTGTCATGTCACATTGCAACACCTAATTCCATAAACATATGAACAGTAACATGTTTCATACATATGTACACCAACTGACTGTCACATTTGTTTTCAGTAGTGAGGATGCCTGTAGTAAAATGTATATTCTAAACACCATAACATTTGTACATATCTCGGATGCCTTAGTGGTAAAGTCAGTGACTGTGGTGTTCATGGTCCCAGGTTCAAGGGCTGTTCATTTATTTTGAGGGCCAGAATAAGGGCTGTTGGATGTAGGTGGATTAAAGCACTTCTAAGCAGTTGTAAGCGGGTTTGTGTGGGTTTGCGCAATGGTAAGCGGCACTTAAACACAGTTAAATGGATAAGCGCTTCACAGGTTTAACCTTTGCTTAACGTCGCGCAGTCCACGGGCAAACCTGCTTACAACTGCTTAAATGTGTGTTATTCACACTTTCCCTACCAGTGCCTACTCTGAGAGGTAAAATAATAACGCCGCCCAGGATTAGAACCCACAACCATGTACAGGACACTCAGAGAAACCTACCACTAAGCTACCTGAGATGTACCTATACCAGTCGTGTATTCAGACAGGTTAAAACACAAAAGGGAGGATTGTGTGGAAATAGGACAAACCCCCATGTACCCAATGAAAGGTGTATGCTATATATATATATATATATATATATATATATATATATATATATATATATATATATATATATGTATATATATATATATATAGAGAGAGAGAGAGAGAGAGATAGAGATATACATATATATGTAGATATATAGATAGGGTAAAAACATCTACACATCTATGGAGGTACAGATAAATATATGCAATAATATATATTGTATATCTATATTTATATACACACACACACACACATATATATATATATATATATATATATATATATGTGTAGATATATATATATATATATATATATATATATATATATATATATATATATATATATGTATATATATATATATATATATATATATATATATATATATATATATATATATACACACACACACATACATACATACATGTGTGTATACAGCATCTGAAGTGTTCATATCTGAGTATAACATGGACAATAACAATCACACATTCTGCCCCCCCAAACAATATGAACATAACATATGAAGAGTATATGCCAATACACTATTACAAATATGTTCTATGGACACAGTCACCAACACAACTACAATGACTGCAAATATCCATGACAGAAATACACAGACAGCTTTCATTTAGCAAAACTTTATTATATTCCGATGTATTGCCAAAAGGATTCAATGACTAACAGTACCTGCATGCTATACAGGAAGCATTTAACAGTGCCTTAATGAATCAGCCTGCAATTACCATAGTATAAGGGATAGGTGTTCACATAGGGAAATAATTCCCACTCACATATAGAAGATGTATAAAAGCAGTTCCTACACACCTGCATCTGCTATGTACACCCACCAACATCTCCCCCACACCCAAACTAATTACAACAATACATACTGTCATTCCATAACCAGTTATTCACCCACTGTAAAACATCTGCTGAAACCTTAACATACCTGGATATAGACACACTGACATGACCCTATGTGAAATAGTTTCTGTTATACAATGGAGCAGCTGCTGATGTTACGGGGTTTGTTTGAACTATTCCCGTTTCAGAGGGTTGAAAAGTAATTACACCAGGAAGTGTTACAGATTACTAATTATCAGCACAGTATGATACACATTAACACCAAACTAAAGATGTCTGGTAAGCACAGTATAAACCCCTTAACATTATATGCATAGCCATACAACCTTGAGCTGGTCAGACATCTTGGCCAGACTGAAACATATGCAGAAGTATTAGGTACAGACAAACCCTGCACAAGTAGCAGTGTTCAGAAATATAGTACTCACATTTAGACCAAATCCTCTAGGCATTACACACAATATATTAGTGTTTGTCTCCATACAGCTGTTGCAATATATTTCAAACAATACTTCCAGGCTGTCTTCCTCACAAGTAAGGTAAAGGGACAACTCCCAAGTAGAGTACTCAATTATACTCCACTATTGCCATGGTATTGGCTAAGGCAGTAGCTGCACAGCTGATGTGCATGTAATTAGCTACTTAGGAATACCAATTGGTTATCGGGATAGCACGTTACTGATCTGTAACTATAAAAGGATGCCTTGTCACACATTCAAACCATCTGTATCTACCTGTAGAACAGTACAAAATACTGAAACACAAAACTAAACCGATTAAAATACCAGTCAATAACACCTCCAATTACCAAGAACGTATGTATAACTTTTAGTATACCTGTGTATGTCGTACCTGTTCTGTAAGAATTACAGTGTAATCAATGTATATAGTGGACATAGCTATCTCATAGCGATGTATTGTTGAGCAGTAGTAATGCTTGTAGTATTCTATGTGTGTACCGCTGTAGGTCACAAGGCAAACTCCTCATACACCACAAGGGATGATATATATGGGCTTGGGACTCATCAATTCTCTTCCAGCCACTATCAGTGTCAGGGTTGGTCCAACAAGTATGTGCTATAACAGGGGATAGTATATGTCGATATATTGTAACAGTAGACATATGTATGGGTGTATAAGTAAGATGAACATGTCAAAGATGGGCTTACTGTGCAAATATGGTTTGCATTGTGGGATATTGTGCCAATAACTGCGTAATGTACAGTATTTTAGGCAGAACTGTATTCCATTTTACATAGCATTTCTGTTATGTTATGCAAACATTAGCTATGTCTATTGGCAATTACAATACTCAATAACAGGATATATATGACTTGTATTCATCTGAAATTTTAGCAGCATGATAGTAAAGATAATTGGAAGAGCTAGGTAACTATCTATGCACATAACACATGTAATATCCACCTCTCTAGTATTGTTTGCAAGCAATAAAACCTGTGCATGAGTACATGTTATGCAAATGTGTAGTGACCCTTGTTACAGGGCTGAGCCAAATGGCTATGTGCACACCTACATAGAGTGGATACTGAGAGTAGAGACACACTGGTTGAACGTTCAGGTTTGTGTAGCCTATCCTCTCATTGCCAACCTAACAGCCGCTTACAATTACTGTATGTAAGGTAGTGCACAGCACTGGTAATGAAACAGGTTGCATATCATTTTTAACTCCAGTGTAACATCTGCAGTAGGAGTGTAAGATGTAGGAGACTGCTGCCCATGTGTAATAGCTGCTTCATAGGTGATGGCTTACACTATCTGATTATATCTTGATCATGTTGATAGTGGCAGCAGAGTCTATTGATACATGACTCTGTTTGGGGAGTTCTGGTGGATATGTGAGTATATACCCAGAAAAGGAAACAGACCTGTAGACATTTGCATCATCTGTAATCAACTATCAGGATGTGATGTGCTCCTCAGAGGAGGATTGCTGCTAAAGGTAGCTACTATGTTTCTGTAATAGCCAGTGCTGTCACGTCCATAACACAAATACTTACTTGTGAGCATTACTGTCTAAAGCATGTTCATAAGCAATAAGTACACTAAGTACAGTACTTGGTACTTTTAGTACTGAATGCTCATACATGCATGTCCATTAGTCAGCTACTGGTATTTACTAATGTCAGCTTTGTGTATGTGGCCATCCTGGGGGAATGCAATCTCTATGCCATGTACACTGCCAAACCCACCTAACACTGCACCCCACACATTGTCTGGGATGCAGCTACAGGGGTAAGCTGGAAGGCAGTCCAGCCTACAGCCATGACTGGACTGGACAGTCATGAGGTGTAGGTTAACACATGCATCTCATCATCACAACCAACACATACCCTTACCAGAACACCGTAAGGACACCCACACATACTACCAGAAATCACACACATTCACAGAGGCTTCCAAGTATCTGGCCAAGCAAGTGACCTCCCAAGCTGGAATAGACAGACAGTAAAATACACAAACTGTATGACATAGTTTGCATAATTGTGCCACACCTCAGAACATGTGGCCGGAAACATGCCCAACAGTACTCATTTGTGAATGCAAACTCTAGCACTATGTTACACACCAAGCTGTACGAGGGCAAACATACTGTCAGCTGCCTGTCTGCCATGATTAGCCACATACCCATACACTCAGACCACCTTTTGAACTATACACATGGCCCTGGAATATTCCATGTTGTTGTGCAGGACCTGTGATGCAGTAGCCTGGACTGCATGGAAACACACATGTAGGAACTGTCAGGTCTTGTAGCCCATGCAGGTATGTCCCAAGGCCTGGGTAGCATTCTGTCATTGGCCAGAATGATACTGCAATACAGGGACAAAAGGATTGTATTCTACAATTGTCTAATGTACTGGTGCAATTCATAGGGTATCCAGTATCTCTCTGCCTGGGATAACATGGTTGACAGACCATGATGCTTTGCCAGACAGGGCCTGCACCTGTCATCCCTGAGAATCTGGATACTGGCTAGGGCTCATGCTTCCCCTATAGTGCCTTTATCATGCAAAGTTCCAGTGAAAGTCCACTGCTGTAACAGGGACAGCCAAGCAATAAACTGTGGGTCTCGCTACTCAATGATGCATTTCAGAAACTCAATATGGACTCACGTCAATCCTTAACATGGATAACATATCTGTGCAGTGACTGAGACATGTTTCAATGCTCCGGAGAGCACACCTGCATGACCATGTTATAACACATACCTCACCTCTTGCCCATTATCCTTTATTGGAACACACAGGCTGCAGGTGTGTCCATATTCCTGAAGGATATGTACACCCCCACGCTAGTTGCACTTGCATAACTTCAGATGCATTATGCTGAGCAACTACCTTTGTGCCAAAGTGGAATCCAAATTGCACCTTTCAAGAGATCACTCACCATGCTTCAGAATTCCTAACTGTCATATTGTGCTGTAATGGAGAATATTAGGTTTGAGACAGAAAACCATAATAATGGCTACTCTCAACTATTCCATTATGAACTGGGAAGACTCTTCATGTACCAACACCTGCGCTCAATGCATGTTGGATTTCATCAACCCCAATGATCTGGATCACCAGTCACACAAACAGGACTAACAGTATGCTACACATAGTCAGTCTCCAAAGCCAATGTTATGCTTCTTAAGAGCGAAGTGGTGACTGTCCTGGCACCCATGCAGATTGACAATGCATGTGCAAATGCTGAATCCTATGCTAATGAACTTTAAGCACTCACATAAGTGCAGTGATTGTGCCATTGAAACAGAACCAAGATTCAACCAAACACAAACAAGAAGGCAAACTGGTGGTACCCTGCCTTAAACTGTACCACAGAAGGTAGCAACTGTTGCAAGAGTGAACACACATGAGTGGAGGTGATCCCTGGTCAGCCTCAGTAAGATGTAGATACACCATATAAAACCACACAAAGCTACTGTGAAATTAATCAGCCACATATTATGAGGCCATCCACAGAGCATTCTATAGCTATGTCATGAATCATAATGGCAACAACAAGACCTGCCATGCTTCACAGCACTATGGCATGGGAAGTACTGCACCTACAGAAATAGCACCTGTTCATCTAGATAGGATCTTGGAGAACCTAAACCCACTCCCACCTCCCCCCCAACAGGTACACATATTTATATATCCACATACACTACAAAGCCCCTGTAATAACAACTATGCAGATACAAGCTGCACTCTCTAAAGCCATACATACAGCTTTCATGGGACCTGTCAACATCCCAGAGTGTATCCTACAGAAATGTCAGAACAATTTGCTCTCCACATACACATCATGTTCAATCATAGCTTCATGTCAGGCTGTGTACACATTGAATGGTGCACAGCAACAGTTATCACACCCCACAAAGGGGGAGACACCACTGATAATGGGAAATAGTGCACTACTACCCTGCTGAATCTGGTCTGTAAGGCCATGAACTGTGATCAACTTACTTGATGTAGTCAGCACAAATGTAGATGACAGTAAAGTTGATTCACACTGCATATCATGACCTTGCCAGGTCGTAGGACACCATTAACCATACTGTGTTCCAGCTACACTCAGTAAACTAGGTGTATATTCCTATGTCACAGGAGTAGTTGGCAACTGGACTGCTGGCAGAACCAACACTACAGAAGGTGTTTGACTAATACACGCACATCAAACCAGTGCCAGCTACAGTAATACAGGGTTAATTCCTGGTACTCCCCCTCTTTGTTATCTATAACACACAGACTAACACAGAAGGTATCTGCCTATTGATGTTTGCAAATGACTACGAACTAGGAGCAATAGTTGACTCAATGTGTGCTGCGGTCAACATGCAGAAAGGCCTTTGTGGGTTGATGTGTGATGTGTGACGTATGGCCACAATCTGACAGCTAAGTATTGTATTGTCATCCCCTATGTTAAAAACCCTGTACCCATGAACTACCACCTAGGCAGCGATCAACATAATGGAAACTGTGTGTGTATGGGATGCAGCTGGACAGTAGTCTTTCCTTTGATAGTTACTTCACCACACCAGTCAGGTAGTCATACATAGCACCCCTAATCATGACAGGGTGCCATCCATGAATATAGAGATCATTGTTCAGCCATACTCAACACTCAAGTGACCCATAATAGATCACATATCTCCTTTAAGAGTTATTGGCCATGTTCAGATGGCCTACACTGGCCTTCCCAATCCCTAGCTCCACTATGTAGCATGATGCCTACCCTGAATAAAGCCACGTCCAACCCAGTGATGTTGGACATGCTACACTTACACATCCTGATCTCACGTCCAACCCAGTGATGTTGGACATGCTACACTTACACATCCTGATCTCAAACACATACGTCATGGACATCCACCTTCCTAGTACAAGGATCACAACATGCCTGACAGATCCCTGTCCCATACACTTTATATACTCCTGCCATACTATGCATCCCTGTCCAGCAAAGCTGCACATTGCCCCTCTTTGTGACATGGTGTGATGACCGCATGGCAAATATATCAGTAACCCTGTGGATCAGTTCTGTGGCAATGCTTGAACTGACCACTGAAACTTACCTGTCTGTTGGCTACAGCTAGGTAACCTTTCAGCCTAGGCTCATAAATGGCACAGGGCATATAGCCTACTAGTTCACTATAACCATACATGCTATAGTTGATATTCAACCCTGCAAATACCATCAGACTAGCCATTGTCCCATATGTTTCACATGTGCAACACGGGTAATTCATGGCAGGATGTTAGACAGCTGTACAGTGTCATGTAGATGTATATGGCAAAACACATACATGTAAAACTTTCTGTGAGCAAGTCTGCAGGGTCACAGGTCATGTCCTTTAAGGCTGTGTATGACTATATATGTGACATATACACAGCATTAAGGTCTATTGCATTAATGTGAACACATCCAGACATGTGCTGATAGGTAAAGATACCAGTACAGGCAAACAGACATGCCCACATCAAGACATCCACATAGAGTATGAGCAATGTCATCACTTGACACACACATATATGTTGATAACATCAAATCACCAGTAAGTGTCAAATGTGTGTGACTTAAACATATCAGTGGTGTTAGTGTCATGTAGATTTGCAAAGACATATTTGTAATCTTAATAAATGTGATACACATGTATGTTCTGTAATTCTCTGTGAGTTACTGTGACCTGTCTCCATCATTATGTCTTCCAGGTATGCCGTGTGCCAGGCTGCCACCATACACCTGCTTGGAGGATGAGGTCCTCATCCCATACCTCCTCGACAACCATGTAACACTCTTCAGCCATGTGCCACAGGATGCACAGCAGCAGGATGCCCAGTGGGAGGAACTCTGCAGGAGGGTAAATTATGTTGGCGGCCACAATCGCAGGTGCGCTGACACTGCACGGACCTTATAAGATGGGCAAAACAGCATGCTAATGCAATCGCCAGGGAACAAGGTGCAACAAGTGTGGGGCCACTCACCCAGCCCCCACTCACACGTACCGAGGAGCTACTGGCCAACCTGGGACACCTGCAAACCTCCATCCACAAGCTTTAGCTGGTATTGTGGAGGTGGGTGTCTCTCAACCACCGAGCCTGGAGTTGCTTGGTAAGTCACTACTGCACATATAACACAATTATATTTCATATAGTTATATGTGTTACTGTACAATATCTAATGTAACATCATATGCAAGGCATGTATGCACACGTCACATACTATAGTCTGCTACTCTATGTATACACAGATGTGCATACACTATAGTATAGTCTATTGTACTGGCTTATGTGCTAACATGGACATTGTACCCTGTAGCTATCACACAGGTGTGGATAATGATCTTACTGCTGTGACAATCCTATTTAGGTATCTCTGGCATTTTGCAGTGACACCAGTCTGTTGCAGGTGAGATTGTTATTTACCAGGCTTGATAATGCACAGATCATATTAATTGCATGCTATCTGCCATGTGGCCATTTAACACAGGTACACATAATGTATGGTGGTCCTGTTAATATACACTGGTCAGACCTGAAATGCATCACAGTGGTTACCCATGTGGAATGATTGAAGACTATATGTAACACCTACACTAAACCTTACAAACTGTCATTGCCAGATGTGTGGACAGCTGTGGATACAATGGTGGAGGTGTGGTTCACTGTAGGGACAGGTACTACAGATTAGCTTACACTTGTGGGGAATACAAACAGTACTATACAGAGAGCATATGTGTGCGCACACTCTAAATGTTTTGGAGCTGGAGTATGACCAGCCTACAGAATTCACCCTTGTGGATTATACCCATGCTAAGAATGTCACGCAATGTCATGTGCTATCTGACATGTCCATGACATGTAGTGGGCTGACTGCAACACTGCTCAACTATCCTGCAAAACATGATATCTCACATTCCAAACATACCACCCTTTGTCTGCATAACCCTGTCCTCAGTGGAGCATATGACATCTATGGGTGTATGTCATGTGGGATAACACTGACATGTGACATAGATGCCCATCGCAACCATTGGACAAAACATGTGTACACATGGCCATGGAGGATGGCCAGAGACATGAAGCAACACACACACACAGTAGAAGTGATGTACATGTGTGTTACCCTGTTGTACACTGGCTCGACACAATACAACTATGGCCTTTGTGTAATGGTGATATTGCAGATGTGAAACACTAAACATCATACAGGCCTGTGCACAGCTTGTGTAGGCATGACATCAGAACCACCACATAACATGTCTTGAACATCTTGAGTGTGTCACGTCATGAAAGCATTCACCTATATAGTATCAAAATACATATATGTGTTGCACAACATACACATACAACCACAGCAGGCCACAGATACAGTACATTCACCTTGCTTGTGTCAGACATCACTGTCATGCTTGCTCCTCATGTGTGTGAGGTACACAGATGGCATGTGGGACATGGAGTAGCCATGTCTGGGCATAGTTGTCAGGCATCAGTAATATGGTTGCAGATGTGCAGGGGTGTCATCTGTATACCCTACAGTGACCTGTGTCACAGATTCCACATTAAGGTTTAGTGTGTATACATCTCAGTGACGTGGGTCACATTACACATTAGATATGTATTGTACCTGAACACAGTCATGGCTATGAAATTTGTCTGTAACTCACACTGTATAACAATAGTGAAGCCACATGATGCCCTGCAATGGCTATGCACATAAGCTCAATGTGCTGTATGTCACTGCATATTTGTAGGGTGGACTGACATCATTGCATCAGCTGAAGGTCCATGTTAGTATAACACGTCCCTGCATTGGGACACCTTTACCTTACTGCATATTTGAAAGGACACCATTGTGTTACACATGTATGCATGTCATTCAACATGTCAGCTGACGACATGTCATACTACATGTGATTGGCAAGATCATATGCCATACATCAGGCTGGTATACTGTTAACCTGTGCTGGTCTGTGGCACCATTGCAAAGTAGGGACAGCCATGTCAAAAATGTGTGTAAAGCCACATACACATTGTTTGTAGATACAGCTCAGGGTAGGTAGAATAATGTTGAACAGACATGCACTGCTTTGGGGGAGATATGCAAGCTAGGGCTCAGACAAACATAGTATTCACTCCGCATACCCTTCTGCACATGTCCTCCTCATACATAGGGGCAGTGGCCAACACAAAGCATCAGTGGCAGATGTACAAAGGTCAGCGATGGTCTGTTAACATGTGGGGTATGTTGCACAAAACATGGCAGTATGGTGCAATGGTGCATAGTGCATGCATTGTGTCGCAGGTATGGGGCATAAGCTACTAACACAAATGGTGCAACACAGGGATGCATGCTAACTACTATTATAAATGTGTAAGGTGCATGCCTTCTGCTATGACACATGCATGCTGTTGTATGCAACTCAGGGTTGTATAACTACCACTATAATTGTCTAAGCTGAATGCCATCTGCCATATCACATGCATGTTGTATGCCGTTGGGTGCCATAGCATGTGTCTCTGTGTCTGTGTGTGTTTCTGTATGTCTGTGTGTGTCCGTCTGTGTGTGTCCATCTGTGTCTGTCTGTCTGTCTGTGTGTGCTGTGCTGTATAACTTGTAATGTACAGTTCTTGTCTGCCCCTCAGGTGTTGATGTAGGTGCATTGCCCTCCTGCGGTCCACCTGATGTTAGTGTTCCCACAGACTCTAGCAGTGATGATGAAAGTATGACTGAGGCACAGGCAGGGTTGTCAGGGACTGAATTTGTGCCATTGGTTGCCATTCCACCTGTATCCCCCTCATCCCCACACACAGTTCTCCTGCCTACACATACTCCATCACCAGTGGCCATAGAGGAAGAACAGTTGTCAGATGGTAGCATGGAACAGGGAAGCTTAGAGACTATGGAAGGTGTGCCTGCACACCATGATCCCAGCCAACTAACTGGTGATGTCCCACACAGGCATGTGCCCAGTGCTGCTTGTAGAAGGACCACTGGCCAAAATGCCCCAGTAAGACAAAGCACATCAGCTGGTGTCACCAGATGCATGTTTCAGGCTGTAATGGTGGCACAGTCACATGCTGAACAGCACAACAGAGAAGGTCTGAGGCTTCAGAGGGCTGCTGTCCATTCTTTAACTGGCAACATCCAGGCGATTGCAAATGCTCACCATCATCTTGCAGATGTCTTAGATAGATGATTGGGTGATATGGTGGGAGTCCTTGACAGTGGCATGTCAATCCTTGAGCATGGAATGTTTGTGCTAGAACATCTGGTGGGAGTGAGGCGTCGGGCACATGGATGTAGGCCAGCTACATCACCTGTTGAAAATCTATGTGAACATGCTACTTCACATGCCCACTCCCATAGTGGCGGTAGCAGCAGCAGTGCAGCTGGTGCTGTGCTGTCCACACCAGGACACAGCAGGCCATGTGCACCTGGTCCTGGATGGTCCCAACAGGGACACAGTTCCATTGAACATGTGTCATCAGACAGTACCCAATCTGGACCTCTGCCTGGTAGTGCCTGTGCAATCCCTGGCAGATGCTGGTCATGTGACCATGGCTGAAAACTGTGAACTGTGGAACCTGCCTTGTACAGTCTGCAGCTGTCTATAATACCCCAGTGTAGGCCAGCCACATGCCAGACATGTATGCATACATACATGCACACACTAGAAACAAATGTAGGGCACCTCAACACACACACGCATAACATCCACACAAGCCCAATGATATCAAAGGCCCTAACCCACACACATGATGTCATCCAATGTTGCAGCCTAGGCCTCTGGCAAACATTATCACTCTGTGCATATGATGATGCCTGTGCCGCATCCCTGTCATCCACGTCATCGGTGCAGGGACATGCTCATATGGTCTGATGCACAGGGTGAACATACTAGGAAGACAATTGTAGATTAATATTGTTGAGTAGTGTTTGACAGGCAAAGGACATACCATGTATTACAGTTTTACAATGCATTTGGTACGTTTGACAGTATGTATCATGTGTAACAGTAACTGCATGTTGATCTTGATGTTCTGCCTTCCTCTTTCAGGTGTAATTTCATGTGCCGGGGGATGTCAGTGTTTGCAGTTAATGTCTCATATGTAAATGTTGACTACTCACAGGTCTGTATGACAATACCTGCATGTGCTTTTGTAGTATTCGGGCTGGTAATGTGGTTGTTGTACTGTAGGGGCGCTGTGGGGAATTCAGCATGTACTGTTGGTTCTGTATTCTCTGGTAACCTGTTGGTTCTGTGTAGTAGATGACTTGCAGAAGTTGTGTGAAGAAGCATGGGTGCGCACCTGGAGGCTCTTAATAAAGAAAGGCCTTACAACTCCATAAACCGTGTGGTTTCCTTATTTCCCAGGATATAACATATTGGCGACGAGAGGATGGGATGCCTCCGAGTCCGCTGCGAGTAAACTGGTGAGCTGTAGTTCATGTCGGATGACGAAGAGACGGGGCCTGCTGGAGTGATGTCTGGTTCCATGTTGGGGTCACTGGTTGCATACGACTGTCAGACACAGACCTGGGAGGAGTATTGTGAAGTGTTGGAACATTTTTTTGAGGCAAACCAGATAATGGAAGCGGGTCGGAAGCCAGCCATATTGCTAAGCTCGTGGGCAGTAAGACGACAGTCTGATGAGGAACTTATTGAGTCCGGATAAACCGGGGACAAATCGCTCACAGAGTTGACGAGTTTACTTCAGTCACATTATAACCCGAAGCCGAGTGCAATAGTCCAGAGGTTCAAGTTAAATTCAAGGACTAGAATGGCTAATGAAACGGTAATGGAGTATGTCGCAGTGTTGAGGGAACTGGCACAACATTGTGATTATGGGGACAGACTGACAAATGCTACGAGATAGGCTCGTATGTGGCATTGCAGACGCACCGCATACAACGCAGATTGTTAGCGGAGCCTGACTTGTCGCTTGAAAAGGCCTTAAAGTTGGCACAGGCCATAGAGACAGCGACTAAAGACATTCGTGATTTACAACAGAAAACCACGGAAGGGGTTGGAAGCAGGAGTGCGACCCCACTGCCAGTGCATAAAGTGGTTATGGAGCATAAATCACAAGGAAGTCTGGTCAGTATGCTTGTTACAGGTGTGGGGTGAACATCTGTCACGGAACTGTCGTTTTAACTGTAAAATGTCATGCTTGCGGAAAAAGGGCCATGTAAAGAAAATGTGCTCAATACTCTCGGACCAGCCGAAAAAGGGGAGGAAAAAGCAGTATGATGGAAAGGAAGGAAACCAAAAATAAAACGGCAGTATGCGCACCACATGCGTGAAGGTACAGATCAACAAACCAGGGGAGCCGAAGAAGTGTTCACAATGTTTAACGTGAAAGAGGCCAGGTGGGAAAGAGTTGATCCCATTAAAACCAGTTGGACTTAAATGGTAAAATGGTGCAGTTTGAAGTGGATACGGGTGTAGTGTCACAGTTCTGTCAAAGGCAGAGTATGGGAAGTTATGGCCCAGAGAAGCTCTCGCTGCAGGACTGTTCAGTGACTTTGAAAACCTATATGGGTGAAATAGTTCCCACGTTGGGAATGGTGAAAATGAAGGTAAAATATAAAGACCAAGTCAAAGAGTTGCCAGTCATGGTGGTAGCAGGTAAGGGACCAAACCTGCTGGGCCGGTGTGGTTAAAAGAGCTAAACATGGACTGCCTACAGCTCCATAAAGTAGAACAGCCGGGCCTGACCTTGCAAGAGGTGCTAGAGAATAATGAAGAAGTATTCAAGAGGAACTGGGACCTGGAGGGTCCACCAGCAAAGATACACGTGAAAGAAAACGTAACGCCAAGATTTTACAACCCCGCCCTGTACCATACGATGAAGAAGAAAGTTGAGTTTGAGTTAGAGACTCAGCAAGGTATAATTGAACCAGTAAAGTTTGTGGAATGGCACCAATTGTTCCAGTGTTAAAGCCAGATGGTACTGTATGTACGATATGTGGTGACTACAAGTTAACAGTGAACCAAGTCTCGAAGCTAGAGCAGTATCCTTGCCAAAGGTGGGGGATGTGTTTGAAAAGTTGTCGGAGGTGAAAGCTTTAGTAAACTGGACCTCAGTCAGGCATATCAACAAGTAGTGCTGGAAGAAGGGTCAAAGACGTATGTTACCCTGAACACACACAAAGGTTTGTTCCAAGTCAATCGTTTACCTTTTGGGGTTTCTAGTCCAGCTATTTTCCAGAGAATTATGGAGGGACTAGTGGCAGGAATTCCAAAGGTGGCTGTGTATTTAGACGGGTAGGAACATTCGAGAGCATCTGGAGACGCTGAATGAGGTGCTGAGTCGACTGCGAGAAGCAGGTCTACGGGTGAAGCGGAGTAAATGTGCTTTCATGGCAAAGGAAGCAGAATTCTTGGGCTACAAGGTGGATGCATCAGGCCTACACCCCCTGCCAAATAAAGTGGAAGCCATTCAACAGGCACCAGCACCCACAAATGTTACAGAACTGAAAGCCTATTTAGGCTTACTCAACTATTATAACAGGTTCCTGCCAAATCTGTCAACCCTGTTAGCTCCTTTACATAAGCTATTAAGGAAGGAGGCTCAGTGGTCGTGGCAAGAGGAACAGGACAGAGCGTTTGAACAGTCAAAGGAACTAATGCAGTCTTCAGAGGTTTTGGTGCACTACGATAGTCACAAGGACTTAATTTTGTCATGTGATGCCTCACCTTATGGGTTAGGGGCTGTGTTGGCACACCGGATGCCAGATGGACAAGAGAGACCCATTGGGTTCATGTCACGAACTTTGACACAAGCAGAGTCAAACTATTCCCAGTTAGATAAAGAGGGTTTAGCTGTGATGTTTGGAATCAAGCGATTTCACATATACCTCTATGGGAGGAAGTTTACTATTTGCACTGATCATAAGCCTTTGTTGTCATTATTCAACGAGATGAAAGCAGTACCGCAGATGGTTTCTCCCTGCATCCAGAGATGGGCTGTAACGTTGAGAGCTTATGAATACGAGATTGTTTATAAGCCTGGAAAACACCATAGTAATGCAGACGCACTAAGTCGTTTGCCGATGCCAGGGCATATCCAAGAAGAGGAAGCGGAGGACCGAGTTTTGATGATGGAAGACATCACGTTGGTGTCTGCCAGGGAACTGAGTGTCTGGACACGTAAAGACCCGGTGCTTGCTAGAGTGTTTCAGTGGGTTCAGCAAGGCTGGCCAGTCCAACAAACGGATCCAGTTTTTTAGCCTTATGAAGTGAGGAAAACAGAGCTGAGTGTGCAAGATGGATGCGTATTGTGGGGGGCACGAGTGATAATTCCGTCCCCAGGAAGAAGGGCACTTTTACAGCAGTTGCACCAAGGTCATGTGGGCATTACCCGAATGAAGGCCTTAGCCCGGTTATTTTGGTGGCCCAAGTTGGACCACGAGATCAAGTCGTTGTGAATGAGTGTAAAACATGTCAACAACATCGCAACTTGCGGCGCCACTACATCCATGGGAGTGGCCGAGTAGACCTTGGCAGAGACTTCATATAGACTATGCAGGACCATTCATGGGGGCCATGTTTTTGATAATCATGGATGCTCATTCGAAATGGATGGATGCCTATCAAGTCAAGACACCCACTTCTCTCGTTACTATTGAATGCTTGAGGAGGAGTTTCAGTAGCCAAGGACTACCTGAGACTATTGTATCCGATAATGCTTCATGTTTCACGAGTGAAGAGTTCAAGGGTTTTCTGAGAAAAAATGGCATCGTACACATCACATCAGCACCCTACCATGCAGCTTCAAATGGTTGTGCTGAAAGGGCTGTCCAAACTTTTAAAGAAATGATGAAAAAGTCTGGAGAAGGAAGTATAGCAGCAAAAGTATCAAGGGTGTTATTCAACTACCGTATTACACCTCAGTCTACCACGGGTTTGTCACCTGCCGGGATGTTGCAAGGACGGAGATTGAGATCCACACTGGATCTAGTGCATCCAAATGTCTGAGCTAAGGTAGAGGGGACCCAGTGGAGGCAAAAAGAATGTCATGATAGACGACGGAGAGAGCGAAGTTTTCTGGAAGGAGATGCAGTGATGACGCGAAATTTCAGTTATGGACCTAAGTGGATTCCAGGGTTCATTGTCAAGAGCACAGGACCATTGCCGTACCAGGTGAGATTGAATGGAGATTTCTTGCTGAGGAGACATGTAGACCAAATTCTACGGAGCGAACAGAAGAAGGACGCCATGGAACTGCTGGCCTCGGAAATACCGTTAAGTTCGGAACCAGGGCTCGCAGTGGCAGGAGGATCGCCAATCAAGGGAGACCGCCGGGACGTGGAAGGAGAGGTTCCCGAGGATCCAACCGTTCCAGGGAAGGACACACTGATACCTGAAGTGGTAAAAGTGACACCAGAGTCACCTAAGGTGGTACCACTGCGCCGTTCTAAGCGTGTGCTGGTTAAACCTAGTTACTTGAAGGACTATCAATGTTAACAAAAGTGCATGTATAGATTACCAGCCTTAAAAAAAATAGTAGTTGGTATGGTAACCAGTTAATAACTAGCCTGTTATGTACAAGTAAATGATTAAATGCATTATGGAACTTGTTCCCTAGTTTTGCTTATGTAAGACAGTATGTCTTAGCTTAAAAGGGGAGGAATGTAGTATTTGGGCTGGTAATGTGGTTGTTGTACTGTAGGGGCGCTGTGGGGAATTCAGCATGTACTGTTGGTTCTGTATTCTCTGGTAACCTGTTGGTTCTGTGTAGTAGATGACTTGCAGAAGTTGTGTGAAGAAGCATGGGTGCGCACCTGGAGGCTCTTAATAAAGAAAGGCCTTACAACTCCATAAACCATGTGGTTTCCTTATTTCCCAGGATATAACAGCTTTGTAGCTTCCACATCACAGTTTTAATCTCTCACATTTCAATTATGTTCACTGATCTAATGATCCAAGAGCATGATAGCTGTGTAGTAAGCTACTGTGTTCAGAGCCGTCACATCCATAGTGGGTGACATCACAGGTATAGTTACCTGGAGCGGGGAGGAGGTAAAAGAGTGGTATAGCAGATGACAAGGGTAAAGGCCAATGGAAAAAGTGGCTTCTCAATGGGAAGCAGGAATACCCACTCTCATGACAGGATGCAAACACAGACACACTCACACACTCAGGGATTCACAGACACAGTAACACACCCACACACTCAGGGATTCACAGACACAGTAACACACCCACACACTCAGGGATTCACAGACAGCAACACACACTCTGACACACACACGCACACACACAGTTGCCAGTGTTGGGATGAGAACCCTTGCCTATGTGAAAATCATCATTATAGTACTACGCAATTACAAGATGCGCTGCAGAGATTACACATGTACAGGTAGTCAGAATGGCCTAAGATTGAGGACATCAACAGAGATACTAGATTGCAGTGAGTAAATGAGGGGTGGGGGGTTCATCAGTTGGCTATGTAACAACAAGCCTCACCCCAGGGTGTACATGTTTACAGACAGTTAGAATGCCCTTCTAAGATTGATGACATCAACAGGGATACTAGATTGCATTGAGTGGATGAGGGGAGGGAGCCTTAAAATTTCACTATGGTAAAATACAGCCTCACACCAGGGACCGGAAAGCCATACATACAGACACATACACACACACACTGTGGCATCCACAAAGATATACACCTATATCACACACATACAGACACTTGACATGTGTGAGATTCAACCACCTGCCCATGCCTTTCTTTTTATACTTCACTCTGTAATGATGTGTACCACAGTGTTCAGGAGAGTGAAAAACATTTAGGATGTATTCCCCACCATACGTGACATATATGGACGCACACACGCATGCCAGTACTGTGAATCAAACACCTGCCTATCTCATGATAGGTATTACAGAGTTACAGCACTATCGCACGAGCTACAAAGTGTACTGACACTTTCCTTTGCCACCTGTGCTGATATATGCGCAATATATGCAAAGGGGAGGTGTTACTGTTACAGGTGTCAAGAGGTTTGCCTTCAGTGTCACCCTTACTGCATTCTATGCTGTGTGCCTTCCATTTCAGTTAACAGAACCATAGCTTAGCAGTTACACAGGTTATTGTAGGAATGGTTGTGACACACCTGTGAGCTGTCCTCAGTAATCATTCATCTGCAAAGTAGCCCCACCACTTAACAGTCATAGCCAAACATCTGCCCATACCTAAAGTACAGCTTACTGTACTTTGAGCATATCACCATATACAGTTGGCAATGTTGAGGCTGCATTGCAACAGCATGATGTACTAAGACAACAGTCACCTTCAAACATCAGACACTGCACACGCATGTAATCTAAACACACATCAGTACATGTACACATATGCAGTCTCCATCAGTAAGTGGACTAGCAGGTCAAGAGGATACATTCTACACCTTCCCCATACCATGTGTGAAACCTAGCTGAGCATTACACCATAATGGATGTTGTATTCATGTACTGGTAGCACACACAACCACCTTCACTGAGTAGCCAAGTGTACATTCATGCCAACAGCACATATCATCAAGACATACACACACAAATATATTCCATGTCATGATCCCACAAACTGTTACTTGACAGTTCCACAGTGAAGCCAGGGCACTGTAATGGTCAACAGTGAGCACTTCATATTTGCCACACACACCTCGTGATTACTGGAAGAGTGCCAGCAATGTACTCTGTTTGAGCTAGGCATTACAGTCATTCAAGCATGTACAAGGTCTGTGGCTTGTAAACATCTCACCCCAGCATGTTCAAGCTATTGTGGTAATAAGGTTAATGTCCAGACAGCACACAGCATGCATGGCTTGCAATTGTTGACATGAGGTATATGTAGGAGCTGTGGGCACACATGGCTGTACATGTCATGGACATATCACCTGTAACTACTCAGGAACATACAGAGCATAGCTGTATTTCCCTGAGTCTGTCAATATAGGCCATGTGTGTAGGTCCTATGATCCTGTTATTTGGGTATGTTTGTAGGCATTGCATTAGGTGGACATGTCTAATGGCATACATGCCACATGGGTTGTTGTATGTTATGATAGGTGTCATGGGTGACCAGTAGAGAGTGAATATTACCTCTGTCAACATAGATATCAAACTTTATGTACTGTTATCATTCAGCAGCCATGGACCTATCTGCCATGTGCATGCGTGTAATGAATGTAGCCACCTGTATGTAGAAAGGACAGCTACAGCTATGGTATTTTCATTTATGTTGTATGAGTGTGGGATGTGTATATCCAGGGCAGGTACATTTAGGTCATATCCAACCATGAGGGTGTTGTTTACTGGTGTACAGCAATAGTCAACTGTGTTAATGCTGACAACATCCAAGGGACCCTGGTATGTGTACACCTGAACTGGTTACACACAGTGGTATAATTGCATTGCATAACACATTATGCAACTGTGGTAGTACATGGATACTTTGCACAGTTGATGTAGGGCTAGGTACAGTCCACCAATCAAAGGTTATTTGGTGTTCTACCATAATATGTCATACCACATGTATGAATGTGTGTTGGTAGTCTGAGGACATGGTGGTGGATGTATGAGGATACACCCTAGAATGCAGCTTTTGCCACGGTCACCTGTACCTGACTCATCTGTGATGACTTATGTCAGAGTAGTGGTCTTTACTTGTGAGTAGACTTTATGAATATGTGGACACCACCACCTTGAATGGTCCATACCAGTGTTATGGTCCACATGTCTGGATCTGATTTATATGGTGGTAGTGCAATTGTGCATTACAGAGCCTTCAGCCAGGTGTTCCTCACTGCACAGATGTCAGTATTCCCCATTGTAGGTTCTACATTGAGCAAATGGATTACGAAAGCCACACATCTAGCACTGGTCAGCATACGCATCCAATGCAATTGTCTTGTAGGTGTCAGGGTGTTACTTCTGTGTTTAGGACTTTTGCCTTGGAATGCCACTATATGGGTACATGCTACCTAGGTATTATCCACACTCCCTTGAATCATGGATGCATGTGCTGTGTGACAAAGGCCTGTCTTTCAGTCATGACATCCCAGAATGACAGACACTAAACAACCTCATAATTACAGCAGAACATTAGCTCATTGTTTTGGTCAAGCAGTTGCCACTCGTACCATGACATCACTGTGAGTGGCAGTAATATGGTTGGTATCAAGTCCTACATCTAAGGTGATGGACACCAGCAGACATTGTGTATATGACCAATGTCAGATATACTTACTGTAGCAGTCCTGCTAATAATGACAACTACTAACACAGTCGGGAAAGGTCATCTTGGCACCTGCACCTCAGTACCATTAGACAATGGGGCTCACATATTATGCTTGCACATACCACTGTTCCAAGTATAATGCTACTGTCCACAACCTGCTATCAATGTATTCCTTTCAGGGCAGCAATGTGTGTGACACATGCTGTAGTTAGCATCCACCTGTGTGTCCATGTTAACCTATTGTCTGTCACTTCCACACATGCATGATTGTGTATACTTCACATATATATGTCAGTACTTCATGTACATGTATGCATGTGTATCACACAGCACAGACACAGATATATCATTTACGGGCCACATACAGGCATCTGGTAGTAAACCTGTATGATGTGCATATATACTGACAGTTAAGATTTACATAGCTGTAAACCTGTGTGTTTACAATAGGGGTCCATTACAACATGTTCTGTACATGTAAGTGTATGAGTATGCACAACTGTGGCCTTCCGTGGTTAGAATCAGTGTGCATCCCAAACAGCCCTGTGCTACTGAGTGTATGAGCATACTCACTGCCACCTTGTGTAATTGGAGTCAATGCATCCAATCAAGTCCTGTGATTCTATGTGTATGAGCATGACCACTGTAACCCTGTATAGTGATAGTAGTTGTCCATTCCACAGATGGGCATACTCCAGTTCAGGGCTTGTTGCGCTACAACTATACCTCTCAGGCCTACCTATGTCTTACCTGCAGATGATGTGTCATGTTTGTGCATACAGGTTGTAATTGACTCCTACTTTAAACACACAGGTTTACATCTATGTACATCTTAACTGTTAGTATCCCTGTTGTTGTCCTCACTCTTAGAAGGGCATTCTGACTGCCTTGAAATGTGGAATCTCTGTGGCACGTCTCATAACTGTGTAGTACTGTAATAGTTATCTGTAGATAGGCAGGAGTTCTGATCCCACCACTGGCAACAGTGTGTGTGTGTGTGTGTGTGTGTGTGTGTGTGTGTGTGTGTGTGTGTGTGTGTGTGTGTGTGTGTGTGTGTGTGTGTTAACAAATGGCTGAGTGTGGTTGTGTATTTGTGTCTGCATCCTGTCATGACATCGGGTTTTGCTGCTTTCCAAAGAGAAACCACCTTTTGCACTGGCCTTTATCCTTGTCATCTGCTAAACCACCCTTTTCCCCTCACCCCACTGCAAGTAATCAGTCCTGTGATGTCACCCAACTTAGAAGCAGAATCAGAGTAAGTGTAATTGTATGGTGTCTGTGACACATACCCCAACTGCATACCACTCTACTAGTTATCTTTACATAGGCAAGACGTGTATGCACAATACTGGCAAGTGTGTGTGTGTGTGTGTGTGTGTGTGTGTGTGTGTGTGTGTGTGTGTGTGTGTGTGTGTGTGTGTGTGTGTGTGTGTGTGTGTGTGTGTGACTACCCTGTAGCCAGGCATACACATGCGTTATGTCTTTCATGCTGCACACCATGGTAGTCATCTGTGGTGAGTGGAGTCTACAAATTATTACATAGTTGGGAATAGAAAATAATAGACAGTCAAGAATGAGTACAGTTGGGTATGTTGTTTTCCTGTGCCACTGTTGAGCAGTGACACAGACGTGGTCACCGGGGTGTATGTCCATACCCATCATTCCCCCACCCAAACTCCACAATCCCCGGGGTATATTTCCTTAGCCATCATTCCCCACCCCAAACTCAACATACACAACAATCCCTTCTCTGGTGAACTTATTATGATTTAAATGTTATAAAACAAGAGATGCCTCTGTTTTGTGTACAGATCAGTTCCTTGGATCCCTTCTGTGTCACAAAGGGTGTTCAGACATGTGTATGTATGTATATATATATATATATATATATATATATATATATATATATATATATATATATATATATATATATATATATATATATATATATATAGCTATAGCTGTGTCTGTGTATATGTATATATATATATATATATATATATATATATATATGTGTGTGTGTGTGTGTGTGTGTGTGTGTGTGTGTGTACACATCCCATAGGTATGTATTTAGTTATGAAAGTTGTGCAGATGTAGACTTGTCTATGTTGTTTCACAGAGTACAGTACATTCAAGAGTATTGTACATATGTACACAAAGTGACTGTCCCATTTGTTTTTAGTACTGTGGAATATCTGTAATAAGTGTGCATGGTCCAGGGTTCAAGACCTGCAAGGCTTGTTGATAATGTCATTTAGGACTGAATAAGACACTTTTATGCAGTTGTAAGTGGGTGTAAATGTGTTTTCGCGACAGTAAGCAGCGGATACACACAGGTACAAGACATGTACAACTCGCAGTATACTTGAAATGCCCTTCTTTGGCAATCCTGCTGATGTTACCCACCTAGAAATACACCTCTGGGACTGCTGTAAT
This sequence comes from Protopterus annectens, assembly GCF_019279795.1. Classification (NCBI taxonomy): domain Eukaryota; kingdom Metazoa; phylum Chordata; order Ceratodontiformes; family Protopteridae; genus Protopterus; species Protopterus annectens. The sequence continues at coordinate 781,408,003 of NC_056751.1, read as the reverse complement.
CCAGCAATCTCTGTAGCACATCCTGTAACTGCATAATGCTGTAGTGTGATAAACTAGTTTGGTAAGTGTTCTATTCCCAGACATGCTAGCTGTGTGTGTGTGTGTGTCTGTCTGTCTGCCAGAGAAGGGAACAATGCTTTTTAGAGTACGCATACGCCTTATGATTCACATACTCACCTTTGGCAACCCTGCTGATGTCACCCATCTAGAAATACACCTCTGGGACTGCTATAACCCAGTAATCTCTGTAGCGCATCCTGTAACTGTGTACCACTGGAGTGTGATTTAGAACTGTGGTAGGGATCCATCCACAATCATGGCAGTTATGTATGTTTTCTGTGTGTTTCAATGTCTGTGTAGGGAGCAATGCATTATACTCTACTCACTTGCAGGACATTTACATCCCTACTTTGGTACTCCTGCTGATGTCATACCTTGTAAAATACACCTTTGGGGAACAAGTTCCCTAGTAATCCTCGTGGTGTGTCCTATAACATCTCCATGCAGTAGTGTGATATAAATCTTGGTCATTGGTTCTATACCCACACATGTCAGTTGTGGATGTGTTGTGTGTGTCTCACTGTCTATTTTGTGAGCAATGCATTTTGGGCTACTCACTTGCAGGAAATCTAAAATGCTCTACTTTGGTAAACCTGCTGATGTCATTCCTTGTGACATACACTGTTGGGGATGGAGTAGCCCAATAATCTCTGTAGCGCATGCTATAACTGCGTAATGCTGTAGTGTGATAAACTAGTTAGGTAGGAGTTCTATTCCAAGACATGGCAGGTGTGTGTTTGTATGTGACTGACAGTCAGAGCCTGTGTAGAGGTGGCTGTGAATGTCTAACCACTGGACATGTTGAGGAGCGGGTTTTGTAGTTTTCCTATATGGTGGCCATATTATATGTCACAATTTCCACCTCATGAGGTTTACAGATTTCAATCAGCCAAGAGACTGGGTTGGCAAGCCATACCCCTACATCTGGCAAAAGGCCTGGTGAACACAGTAAGCAACCCTACTATTACCCAGAATACAGTCTGAACCCATGTGTCATACACAAACACACTTGCCTAGAATATCCCACTATGTTGCTAGTACCCTGCACATTGTTGACAGATAGTAGGCATGGTGTGATTGCAGTGGGCCGCAGAGGGCATGGCACCCTGTCCAATAGTACAATAGGCACATAATTGCAGACGATGCGCCTTCACTATGTTCCCCACTGGACGCCTGCAACATATGTGGTGCCATCAAATGTGATCCATACAGGACATACAATGCCTCACACACATGCCCTGTATGGACAGATGCCACTGACACCAGGGAATACCTGTATCATGCTATCATTGCAGGTGCAGGGTCAACCTGTTGTATATTAGCAGGTCCTGCCATACCAGGCCAGTATTGGCACATCTGATGAAGACAGTCAGTGTACACAACATGTGCCAGGCAAACCAAGTACACTTAAACATGTCACTGTACATTATTGTGGGATGTGCACATCCCAGACATTGTCCATGTCAAGGACTATCAAACACAGGCATGGCATGCATTGCAAAGCAGTGGCCACACACAATGGTAACCAGGATGACAGGACAGGTCATACATTACCCATCTGTGTGGGACATTGCAGACACTACACCCATGAACCACACTGCAGACCATTGTCAGGTGGCCTGTGTAAAATGCGATGTTATGAATCTTTTGGCATGCAGATATCACAGACAATGATTATTCATGCATTTATACAATATATGATACATATATATACAGTCAAGTCCAGGTTGCTACATATTTCACACTGGGCTTAGATACTCATCCATAATGTGTGACATAAAACTGGGAATTGGGCTTAACTATTGGAGCTGGCTCTGAAAAATGTTTGATCTTTGATTTATTTGGAACATCTTCAGTAATGGAATAAGAGGTAGTAACACACTCTGGAATGGAAACTACATTTGGTTCACTCTAAGATTTAGAGCCTAAATTGCTATAACAATGTTGTGATAATGATTCTGATACAGGTAACAGATGTTTACAGTTTCACTTGTACTGCATACCTTCTGAGTCTATAAGATAGGATCTCAGTTCAGAACATTTTTCCAATAACTTACCCCATATGGTCAAAACCTTTTTCTGTTTGAAGTCTGACAGTTTCTCCTTCCCTTAATGGAGAAAGAAGTTTACTCGACTTGTCGTACTATGACTTCTGGACAGAACACTTCTTAAATAATTGAGCCTTGGTGGTCTTATTATTCTTGGCTCTAGCCTTTAGTAGATTGGTAGTAATAGGTAACGTGGTTCTTGTTTCCTGGATAGAAGTCGTTCAGCAGGAGATTTCACAACATGATCACGTGGTATGTTCTTAAGGTTAAGTAGATTTTAAAAAAGTCTGAATTGTCACTGCTTGAGCTTTCAAATAGTTGTTTCACACTCTACACAGCATGGCCAGCTAGGCCATTTGACTGAGGATACTCAGGACTACTGGTGATATGTAGAAAGTCCCATTCTTTCACAAATTTCTGAAACAACTGGCTACTAAATTGAGTACCATTGTCAGAAATAACTTTCTGCGGTCTACCATGAATGGAGAAATGACATTTCAGCTGAGTAATAACAGTAGTAGATGTGAGATTAAGTAGTAGGTCAATCTCAAACCAATTTGAATAAGAGTCTACCAATACCAAGTAGTGTTGATTATTCCACTTGAAGATATCAGTGGCTACTGTCGAACAAGGTAGTTCAGGAACTGGATGCAGCTGAAGCAGTTCTCTTCACAAGTGCAGTCTAGTACTAGTGCATACCAAACAAGAAGAAAGTACTTTATCATTGTCTTTTAGTAATGAAGGCCAAAATACTAATTCTCTCACTTGCCTCTTAGAGGATGTGCAACCTGGGTGACCACAATGCAAAATCTGTACTCGTGTTGTAAGGAAGCAGGAACAACAATTTTAGGACCTTTGAAAATAATGCCATCTTCCATCAACATTTCATCTCTGTGGGGAATATTGGTTTGCACTTCTGGTGGTACATTAGATTACTTTGATAGCAATCCAACATTAAGGTAGTGATTGAGATTTTGCAAAATTGGATCAGCCTTTGTGTGATTTCTCAACTCATCAAGCCTAGTGGTAGAAAAATTATACAGTGCCATCACATCAAAGTCAAAATTCTTGTGCAAAACTGATCTGTTGTATTCCTAGGCAATCTGGATAAGGAATCAGCCAGACAGAGTAGTTTGCCCTTCATATAAACAAATTTGAAGTTGTACTTTTGCAATTTGAGCATCACTCTTTGTAATCTTGCTGGAGCTGAATGCATAGGTTTCTTTAGAATAGCAACTAGAGGTTGGTGATCAGTTTCAATCTGAATAGCTCACCCATACATATAATCATGAAATTTGTAACATGCAAATACTATTGCCAGTAGTTCTTTCTTGATTTGAGCATAGTGCATCTCAGCTTGGGTAAGTGCTCTAGATGCATAGGCTACTGGTCTGCCCTGTTGAAGTATAACTGCACCTAGACCAAATTTTGAAGCATCACAAGAAAGAGTAACTGGTCTGTTCACATCACACAATCTTAATGTAGGTGTGGTGGCAATATTCTTTTTGATGTCTTCAAACACCTTCTGTTGGTGTTCTAACCATGAGCATGCAACATTTTTACATGTTAGCTCTCTTAAAAGTGCTGTTATCTCACTGAAATCTGGTATAAACTTGCCTAAATAGTTGACCATGCCTACAAAATGCTGTAGAGCTTGAACATTGCCTGGTGCTGACATCTCAAGAATAGTTGCTTGCTTGGTCAGGTCTCGCCTCAAGCCAGTACTGGTAAATAAATGACCTACATATGTAACTTCTAGGAGTCTAAATTTACATTTCAGAGGACTGAGCTTCAAGTTCACATCACATGCTCTATCTAGAACTTTCTTTAGGTTTCTGTCACACCATTGCCTCCAACCAATAAATCATCTATTATTATGGTTCAAGGATAATCCGAAAAAATTTATTCCATTGCACGCTGAAAGACTTCACTTGCAGAATTTATTCCAAATGGCATCCTTAAAAATCTGTATCTGCCAAATGGAGTGCCAAAAGTAGTTAGAAATGAGAATTTGTGATCAAGCATCCTTGCCAAAACTAACTCTTTGCATCCAAGACAGAGAAAACAGTACCATTTTGTATTAGGGCTGTGACCTCTTCAACTGTGTGCATTGGTTGATATGCCTTGGGATTCACGAAGCTCTGTGCAAGAATAAGACTACTTTTGCACTGAGTGGTTTGTGTCCATTTAGAACAGCAGCGCGCCTTGCATATACATGAAGGCATGTTGCTGTTTAATCTAAATGCACATGAATCGTGAATGAGTGCTGGGGGTGTGTCTGAGTAGTGCATGGACATTAAACATGCCCCCTGCACTCAGAAAGTGCCATACAGCACTTTCTAAGCTAAACTGGCATAATATTAGAGCTTTGCTCTAATATTATGCAAGTATTTCAGTGTCCGCGGACACTGAAATAATAAAATAATCATTTTAGTGTCCAGGGACACTGAAATAAAAATGGCAATAAGAAAGCAATGCAGGGGGTGTGTTACAGGTTCTGTGACACACCCCCTGCATTGCTAAAGTGCAGTGCGGCACTTTTGCAGCCTGCTAAAGCAGGAAATGTGTGCGAATGCACACATAAAGGGAGATAAGTCCCCCAAAAGTGAAAAAGCATGAACACAGCACCACAAACATAGAAAGTTGATAGAGAACAAGTCATGCATCAGCATGAATCATGTAAGGGTAGAAGTCTGAAAGCAAATGTATGTCAATATTCCCTCATAGCAGTTCATGTTAACAAAGGCACAAATGATGGGGGGAATAAAACTACATTAGGGACATGCCTGAAAAATTGCCCTCACACACTTAGAAAGTTGATAGATAACAGGATCTGTATTAGCAGGAGTCCCTGAAGCATAGAAGCCTGAAAGCCAAATCAATGCCAGTATTTCATGATTGCAGTCCAAAGTAGTTATCAGAACACCACAATACACACCCATATAACCTAATAATATCATGATAATATATAACTTTTTTCACAGTAGGCTAAGGAATGTTTAAGTGTAGCTAAGTGGACGTGCACGTTATGGCCATCTGCTTAGCATAGATTAAACACCCCATAGGAGCTAAATGCAAATAGAGAGGTGAAATTTCCATACCATGGTAATGTATTGGTTAGAGTCACGGCTTTATGTGCAGGTGTTCAAGATTCGAATCCCAAAACAGGCAATTTACTTTTCTATGTGAATGCAGTGTTTACAATATTTTAGCAAACTTAAATTATGTAGCAACATTTTTCTGTCAACAAGGGTAGTGTAGCAGCTCCAAAAGTGAGATGTCAGTGTAGAAAAGATGTGAAACCCTGCATATAAACACAAGTGCCCCATACAGTATAGTCGCACAAGAATATAATTTAATGAAAGCACATAGGGGGATTCATGGAAGGTAAATGTAAAATTATAATGTGTATATAAATATTATTTTATAATAAAAATGTATATGTATAATATGCTTAAATGTGCTGCTATCACTCTGTACCCATCAGACCTTGTTCTGCCCAGCAACAAAATAGTTAGCCCTGCCAAGTCTCGAACCTGGGATGCTGTCCTCTACAATCACAGCAAAATACCACTACACTATCTGAGCTGTAAAAACATAAAATGCTTTAACAGACATATTATGCATTCTTGTCATTTAACATTAATGAAAAAAAAACACAGTCCCAAGTGTTAAACCCATGATCCTCAACACTATAGTCAGAGGAATACACCACTACACCATCTGAACTGTAGGAAATGTTGTTTTTTCAAACATATCATGCAATAGAGAAATACAACATGAGGGAGAAAGCTTTGTGTAACCAGTCATGTGTTGTATATAGACATATAAACATACACACACACACACACACACACACATATATATATATATATATATATATATATATATATATATATATATATGTCTGATGAAACATATATATGAAAAAGTAGTCATAATATAGATATACATTTATAAAAACATAAAGGAATAATAATAAGAAATACATATATATATATATATATATATATATATATATATATATATATATATATGTGTGTGTGTGTGTGTTTATAACATGCTGTGCAGTCAGACCTCAGAACCATCCCTCTCAACCTGTTAGTGCAAGAAACCTGTACAAAGGCTGTAAAAAGGGGGGGAGGGAATGGGCTACATATAGGGACATATTTCAAATATTGCTGTTACAAATGAAGACATTTGCTACAGCAACAGGATGAGTTTCAGCAGACAATTACTGAAGGATATGAGAATGGAAACTGAAATGTTATGCCATTATTTACTGGCATAAATCCTTGGATCATCACTGTGATTTACCAGACAAATACAAATAAATTGTGTAACTGAACAAAAGTATGGGCCAAACATCCGGACATTCTGTGAAAATCCTGGCAGTGGAGAGGTATGCTCAGAACCCCTCAGTGCAGTGAATCTGGACCAAGCCTGACAAAGTGGGGGGACAAAGGCATGAAAATAGCGACTTATCCAAAATACATTAGTAGATAAGCTGAAAAAGTTGATGCAGTAACACCGTATGTCCTAACATATATCGAATGAAATATCACAATTCCAGGAAAAAAAATGCTTCCCATTAGTGAGTGACCTCAATCCCAACATTATCCCACTGATGTGTCAGGAATACAGAACAATTATGGGGATCAGACCAAAAATATCATCCAGACACCTGGACATCCTACAAATATGTGGGCATATCACAACAGTAGGAAAACTACACTGAGCTACCGAGCAATGTCCAAATTATAATCAGACTGACATAACACTACCCAAGTCCAGCTCTGGGGCTGTACACATGCATTAGCAAATATAACAGGCACTAAAGGGATGTAACACTACTGGAAAACAGACACTGGTGTGAAAGTGCATACCCCCAAAAAATTGCACCACAGTCACAGCGACATACCAGTTAGCAAACTGAACACTACAGTATAATGACTGTGTGAGCAACAGAGCAATAAAATCCCATTTGCCACTCGCACATTACCTATACATATACTGCCCCAAGTCACAGTGTAGTGGGAATCATGAAGTGTTATGGGACATATCACGGTCTGCATGTATAAACATATACAGGTGATAGCGAACCAGAAACTGGAACAGCATGCACAGTCTGATAGAAAGGGCCCATGACACTCACATGTACCTCCTCCCTGCACAGCCCAAATAACATGTAGACACTACACTGCTACACAGTTCTGACAGTCTTTTAACAATGGGCAGGCATACATAGACCTCTCAAATGTACAGAGTGTATAGGCACAGGACTCATATTTATGACTGCTTCCTTGTTACATGTCTGGGAGTCTATGACATCACTGGAATGGTAGCAGGAAAGAATGCAATAAATAATGATACTACATACCTCTGAACCTCTTAGTGCTTGACATCTGGACAAAGCTTGACATAATTGGGGGACAGAGGCACAAACACAGGGGTATATTGGACATATTGATGTGATAAATGTAGGCAGTTGCTGGTGTTACTGGCTTTGTTGTAACATATCTTTTTTGAGGGATATGAAGTCAGTAACACAAATGGATGTTAGCATTTACTGCCTGCAGTCTCCAGAGTATCCTACAGATTTGCCAAGGACAACAACTGTCTGGGGAACAGACCAAACATATGAGCCATGCATCTGGACAGGGTCTAGGCCTCTGGACAGTGTAGATGTTTGACCACAGTGATACAAGAGAATGGAAATCCCCTGACAGCTGCCAAACATGTCACCCATCACCTTATGAAGTGCAGTAAGACCAACATGACCCTCCCCCACATCACTTCTGGGCAATTACCCATGTATATTCAAATACAGCATGCACTACAGGGATAGAACTGTAGGGAAAAGCAGAGTGTGGTGCAAAAATGTCCACCCAAAAACATTTGCAACACAGTCATAGCAACATACCAGTACCCAAACTGAACACTAGAGTAGAACGACTGTATGAACAAACATATCCTGACTGCCAGTCACATACTACAGCAACATATACTGACCCAATTCACAGTGTACTGGGAATCCTGAGGTGTTACTGGACATTTCGCATTCAGCCCCTACACGCATACAGGCATGATAGGCCACCAGCAGCTGTAGCAGCATGCAGAGTCAGATAGGTAAAGGATGTATGCCACTCACATCTTCTACTCTCCCTACCCATCACAACAAACATCTACACACAACACTGCTACAAAATGTTGGCAGTCTGTTCACAATGGGCAGACAGACATAACTGTCATGTGTATAGATGTCCACAGATTTATCAGGTTGTGGAACCAAAATCCTGGCCACCACTGCATACCATGATCAGGAGTCTGCCAGGTCATTGGCATGACAACTGGAGTGCAGTTGGTAATTAATGATATACCATACCTCTGCACCTTGTAGTGCAGGACATCTGGACAACGCATGATGTACTCGTAGGACAGGGGGCTGGAAAGAGGGACATATAACACATAATGGTGTTACAAACTGAAACAGTAGCTGGTGTTACACGTGTTGCTGTAACATAACATCCCTGAAGGATATGAGGTCTGGAACATCAATGGATGTCAACAGTTACTGACTATAATCCTCACATTATCCTACCAACCCCACAAAATCAGATGTTGTTCGAGAAACAGACCAAGCATAACAGGCAAACATCTGGCCAGTCTGTGGACAACATGCCAGTTGAGAGGAATGTCAGAGGCATATCACTGTCAGATGTCAAGTTATCCAGTAAATGCATGTCCAGATGAACCTTGTCAATCTAGCAACCCTCCATGTGTATAACAGCAATAATGACATACAATCTTTACCCAGTTCTGGAGCTTTGTCCCCCATGTTGTTGGCCTGTCACCACATATTCTGTCCTGTGAGGTATTTCCACATACTGTCTGTGAAGCTGTAGCCCCCACACCTCCATAATGTCCCCCGAACAGGCAAGGAAAATGAGCAAGGCCCACATGAAGGGCGTCCCTTATGTTGGAATTAACAGCAGTGTCCAGGCCCACACCACAATACTATGTGGGCACCTACATAGCTTTATGGCCTCAGCAATACCTGACAGGACAACATAAATCTCCTCAAGGTAGGCTGAATACCTGTGGTGGACAGCAGCAATACACAACTACCATCATAGGTGGAAATAATCGAAGGGTGGGCCAAGAAGGAACAGGTGCCTCACTGGAAGCCATGTCATCTTGTTCTGCACAAGCAAATAAGGTTACAAGTAATGTACCCTGTGATGCTCGCTCCCTGGCCCAGCAATAAAGGAACCTCAATCCTCAACACTAACACCAGGGAGGACATTTCATATGAGAGGAAAGGATAACAAATACACAGAATAAAGTACAATTTCCCTTAAGTGCACACAGAGATCACAGTCAGTCTGGGGCTTGTTGCTCCCTTGCTCCGCAGGTCCCCAATAAGACTCCCCACTGGCACAGCTATAGGGTCCAGATCTCAGCCTAGCTGGCAAACTTACCTCCAGTACCCTCTCTGCCCAACCAGTTCTTAGTGCCCTTGTCTGAATAGCTGACACACACACACTTAGAGATAAGTATTTATACAACTTCACAGACACTCTTGGGAAAGGCTGACACAGATTATCCAGCTGTGCCCTGTGCCCCTTACCCAGACTATACGGTAGTAATCACTGCCACCACCAACTAATAATTATCAGCTACCCAAAGGCCCTTAAAAGGGTGTCCAATTACTACTGTGCAATATTATTATCCATTAGTAGTGCAACATAAACAATCGTAAGACTTTGGAAGGGCTTATTACAGGATCAGTTATAAGCATGCAATATACTCTAGAGCTTAACTTGTCTCTTCACAAACCAGCCATAGGTAAAAGGTTTTAAAAATATTTAATAATAAATACTAAAAGCACAAGACAATACTACTACACCACAATGCTACTCAAGAGTTTAGAGATCACACAAAAACTTAAAACAATACAGTAGGAAAGTTCTGATATAACAGAAAAAACACTTAAGTCTAATCTTTATAGTCCTAGCTATTTCTACAAGACAATATACTTCTAAGATAACTTACTTACATAGAGCAAGGCAGTGCTCAGTTGAATAGTCAAGGCAAAATGCTTACAGTCTCTCTCTGAGCAATAGCTTTTAAAATCACTAACAGACATCTCTGCTGGGCCCGCCCAGATTACATCATTTTGACACTTAGGTTTTCCCAGTATACACATTACATAATTTTGACACTTAGTCTGGAGTTCCCAGGCCAATACACAAAAACATACTCGGAGGCTCTAAATAAAAATCTACCTAAGCAACAGAGACCTCCATAGCAGACATCCAAGCAAACGCTACCTCAAAACAAAACACGCACAACACATAGCCCACAAAGTCAGTGTGCCAAGCAGCCACAGCCCTTAAGGCTGAATAACACACCTGATACTCTTGTAATAGGTGACTCTATTGTCAGACACACCGACGTCCTGCACACCAGGCTGAATAAAGAGAAGGTCACGGTGAGCTGCCTGTCGGGTGCTAGGATCTGCCACATAATGCAAGCACTCAGGTCACTCCAAAGCAAATACAAATATGACTCAGTCATTGTACATGCTGGTGTGAATGACCTGAGTCGTACCTCCCTGGACTACATGAAAAGAGACATAGAGGAGCTCTCTGATCATGTAGCCCAGGCTGGTATGACCCTGACCTTGAGCAGCATCTTACCCTCACCTAGAATGATGCCACAGTACAAAGACAAAATGATCGATTTTAACAATTGGCTAAAATTTTGGTGTCATTCAAGGGGGATCCAGTGTCTGTCAGCCTGGGATGAAATGCTCGACAAGCCACATTGCTTCGCTAGGGACGGCTTGCACCTGTCACCACTGGGCTTTCAGATGTTGGCAAAGGCTCTTGCCACCCCCATAGTGCCTTTTTTAGGCAAGGCTCAAAAGTCAAACCCACCCCCATAGACAGCACAAGGAACAAGAAACTAAGGGTAATGCTGCTTAACGCCAGAAGTCTTAACCACAGTGAAAAACTTCTCAAAAGTGAACTTCTCACTTCTCAAAACTGAAGTGGAATTCTTCAAGGCCCCAGGGCCAGTGGAAACTATGGCCCAAACTGCAGAATCCTATATAAACGCATTCTACGGACATTTCCAGGAATGCATGGATCATGCTATCCCAAACAAAACCAAGACCCAATCATCCAAAGGCAGGTGTCCAGTCTGGTGGACCCCTGCCATAAATAAACTGTACAACAGAAGGAGGAAGCTACTACATGATAGAGCAAAATCCCTAATAGGGAAGGCATCTCTGATCAGTACTAACAAAAAATTATGATCCCTCATAAAATCCTCCAAGGCCAGCTTCGAGAAAAAAAATTGCACAGGACACCAAAGACAATCATAAGGCTTTTTTCAGTTATGTTAGGAACCTGGGATGCAACTCCCAGACTTGTTCTGAGTTGATTCTAAATGACAAAAAATACACTGAACCCACAGACATCGCCAGTATCCTGGCAGACAGGTTCAGTGCAAACTTCTCCCCCCTCCCCCCCAAAAGAGCAAGTATCTATCCCGACAGAGGGCTGCCTCCCAAACATCTCTGATGCTCAGGTGAAGGCTGCCCTCTCCAAAGCAAAAAACACTGCTTCCATGGGACCAGATGGCATCCCAGGTTGTGTCCTACATGAACTCCAAGAGGAACTAATCCCTCAAATAAAACGGCTATACAATCTCAGCCTCACTACAGGATATGTGCCCACAGAATGGCGTACAGCAACAGTGGTCCCACTCCACAAAGGTTGAGCCTCTACGGACCCTGGAAACTATCGACCCCATAAGCCTGACTAGCTTAGTCTGCAAGGCTATGGAGAGGATCATCATGGAGCTCATAAACAAAGACATTGGGGACCTACAGACACTAGATCCTACCCAGTTCGGCTTTGTCAAGGGCAGATCCTGCCTTTTGAACCTGGTTGACTTCTTCAAAACAGTCACCAAAGCCATAGATGAAGGGAAGGTAGTCCACACAGCCTATCTGGACCATGCAAAGGCATTTGACACAATACCCCACTCGGGCATCATAGATAAGTTATCCAGCTTAAATATAAACCCCTATGTCACAAGATGGGTCGCAAACTGGCTCAAAGACAGAACCCACAGAGTGAGAGTTACTGGAGCCATGTCAGACTCGAAATCAAGTCACAAGTGGCATCCCACAGGGTTCTGTCCTGGGACCACTCTTGTTCAGTATATACTTTTCCGAGGTACAGGCAAACGTGGGAGGACTATGGCTCACCAAGTTCGCAGATGACTGCAAACTGGGTGCCATAATCGACTCTCCAGCTGACACAAACATCATTCAAAAAGGTCTCACAGAGACAGATAACTGGTGCCAGCGCCATGGTTTAAAGCTAAATGCCAAAAAATGTATAGTCATACCCTAAAAAAACAATGTGCCCACAAATTACCACATAGGCGGAAACCCATTGAGTACAGAGAAAGTTATTAGGGACCTGGGGACCCAAGTTGATAGCAATCTCTCCTTTGATAACCACATTGCCAAAATGGTTAGAAAGACCTTCTACATAGCCCACCTCATCATGAAGGGTTTCACATCTAGATCAAGAGAGGTAATCGTGCCCCTTTATTCATCCCTCATCAGGCCCATCATAGAATACAATGCCCCTTTTGGGATGTACCTTACCCGACACCTGCAGCAATTAGAAAGACCCCAAAAGTATCTCACCAAGAGGATCAAGGGTCTCAAACAGATGCCATATGCTGCTCGGTTAAAAAAACTCCAGCTCTACTCAGTTGCATACCGCCTACTTCGAGGCGATCTATGCCTGACGTAAAAAGCTATGCCAAATCCAGAATTAATGGACATGCTCCACCTCAGTAAATCTAAATCCCTTAGAGCCACATGCTCGAGGGACTTGAACCTCAGCACAGAAATAAATAGAACTTGCTGGAGGGACAGGTTCATAACCCAGAGGCTCCCTTCACTCTGGAATAGAATTCCAGTTCATGTGAGGTAGAGCACCTCACTGAATCTCTTCAAGAAGAATCTCGATAGGTGGATGGGGGATCATAGGTTTGTCCCAGGGATTACTCCTGTGTCACTATTAGACAGAGGTACAGTAAACTAAACCTTAAAAAGGGCACAGTATACTCAAATCAAGGGGTGGCATAAGCCATACAGAATCGGGCTAGGCTTATAATTGCCCCAGGGCAGATAGCCTAGTATGAACCTATGAACCTATGAACAGGCTACATTATTTAGCAAGCTAAGACCTGCTCAGGAAACTATAACAATAAAAGACATTTCACATGTACACTCTAGTAATTATTCAATAAGTTAAAACAATAGAAAGAATGCGATAGCCCAGACCAAATGGCTCCAAGATCTGAAGATCAAAGAACATACAAAACATAATTTTAATTTCAAAGAACATTTGAAATGCTTGGCTTAGTTTTCCTTACAGAAGATGGCAATGTAGCTACAATCTTGAAATTCACATTTTACAGTGTTTTCTTTCATTTAAGAAACAAGCCTGTATTTTACATTTATATTTACAAATGCCAGAATTATGTATCAAATTTTATTTGGCTAGGCTGGCAGCCTTCACCCATCTCTACCAGTCTTCACACCCCCCCGGAGAACTCAAGCTAGTTTTTCAAGTGACCCTTGAGAAATGCCGCTTGAGAGGGCTAGGTCTATCTGAGTGTACCTCACCCCATTCCCTGTATTTGATAGCCCATCTGCATTGGCATTGCTAATCCCACTGCGGTGCTGCATGAACATATATGCTTGCAACCCCAGGCTCCATCTTAACAACTTGGCATTTTGCTGACTGGGTCTGCTTAACCATGTTAGAAGGTTGTGATCTGTCATAACGATAAATTTTCTTCCATACAGATAAGGCTGACGTCTTTGCAGTGCCCACATTATGGCTAGACATTTCTTTCCTACAGCTGCATAGCATTCTTCCCTGGGTTGGAGCCTACGACTGAGATAAACCACTGGGTGCTCTTCCCCCTCTGAAGAAATCTGGCTAAGTCTCTCCTCACCCCATGGTTTGAAGCCTCCACCTGCACAACAAACACTTTGCTGTAATCTGGACTGGCTAACACAGGGGTTCCTCCCAAAGCTTCTTTAAGCTTCTGCAATGCCTGCTCACATGCTGGGGTCCACACTACCTTATTTGGCCTGTTCTTCCTTGTCAGGTCTGTGAGGGGAGCAGCTATGGTACTATAACTAGGGACGAACTTTCTGTAGTATCCTGCTGTCCCTAAGAATGCCCTCACCTGCTTTTTAGTAATGGGTGCAGGCCATGCCTGAATAGCTCCCACTTTGGCAGGTTCTGGCCTTATCTTACCACTCCCCACTCTATGTCCTAGGTAGGAGACCTCTGCCATACCCACCTGACATTTGCTTGGCTTAATGGTCAACCCTGCCCTCTGTAGTCAGCCCAACACCTCCCTGACATGTTGAAGGTGCTCTGGCCAGGAATGGCTGTAGATGGCAACACCATCTAGGTAAGCAAGGGCAAACCCACCTGCTCCTGCAAGGATATTATCTACCAGCCTCTGGAAAGTCGCTGTGGCTTTCTTCATCATAAAGGACATCTTTGTGAACTCATACAAGCCAAAAGGAGTCACAAAGACTGACTTCTGTCTAGCACTGGGAGTCAAGGGCACCTGCCAGTAACCTTTAGTAAGATCAATGGTTGTAGGATACTTAGCCCCACCCAGCTGCTCTAGGGCCACATCTGTCCTAGGCATGAGGTAAGCATCTGACTCTGTGTGACTATTTAATTTCATGTAGTCCACACAAAATCTGGTGCTGCCATCCTTCTTTGGCACCAGCACTACTGTGAAGGCCCAGGGACTGTTGGACTCTTGAATCACTCTTAGTTCCAACATCTCCTGTACCTCTTCCCTCAGAATCTGTCTAACTCTCTCCGGCACCCTTTGAGGGGCCTGCCTAATAGGCCTTTGGGATCCTGTATCCACCTGATGCTGCATCAGGTGGGTGCACCCTGGTTTCCCAGTGAACATGTCCCCAAATTCCTGCAACACTGCTCAGATTTCCCGAACCTGGGTAGGAGATAGCTGCTGGGACATTGCTACCCCTTCCACTGAGGTGTCAGCCCAAGCCTCACTGAGGAGATAAGTCCCCAGATCTCCCTCAGACTCCTCCTGCAATCCACTGCAAATGCTCAGCACAAGGGCCTCCCTATCATGGTAAGGCTTCATCATGTTAACATGGTACAATTTGTGCCCCTGCCATCTGCCTAGCATTTCCACCATGTAGTTAACATTAGTTACCTTTCTTACCATTTTGTAAGGACCCTCCCAAGTTGCTTGCAGTTTGTTGTGTCTGACAGGAATGAGAACTATTACCTGCTGCCCCACAGCATACTCTCTAGCTCGAGCATTCCTGTCATACCACACCTTTTTCTGTTGCTGGACTTCTGCCAGGTTCTCCTAGGCCAAGCCCATGAGTTCGTTGAGCTTTATCCTGGGGCTTAGGACCTAAACCACAACAGACTCCTTGTGAGACTCGTACTAACCTTCCCACTCATCTCAAATTAAATCTAGAGGTCCCCTCACATTATGCCCATACAGCAACTCAAAGGGTGAAAAACCTGTGGATTCCTGGGGAACCTCTCTGTAAGCAAACAACAGATGGGGAAAATATTTGTCCTACTCCCTCTTAAACTGATCTGCAAATGCCTGTAGCATGGACTTGATTGTAGAGTTTAACCTCTCAACAAGACCATTAGTCTGAAGATGGTAGGGGTGGTCTTCATGTGCTTCACCCCACAGGACTTCCACAGACAAGCCAGCAGGTCTGGCATGAAATAGGCACCTCTATCAGACAGTATTTCTTTTGGGAAACCCACCCTGCTGAAAATCTCTAACAAAGCATCTGCCACCTTCTCTGCCTCAATGGAGGACAAAGCCACTGCCTCAGGGTATCGTGTAGCATAATCTACAACCACTAGGATATACTTTTTCCCTGTGGAACTTGGGGTATTCAGAGAACCCACAATATCCATAGCTACCCTCTGAAATGGCTCTTCAATCACAGGCAAAGGCATCAAAGGAGCTCTCACCTTGTCTCCTGCCTTGCCTACCCTCTGGCACTACTCACAGGTCCTGCAGTACCTGTTTAAATCTCTGGAAATTCCAGGCCAATCGAAGTTTTGCATAATATGTCTCTTTCTATGTTTTATGCCCATATAACCTGCAAAGGGAATATCATGGGCTATGGCTAGAAGCGCCAGATGGTAGGCTCTAGGCACTATCAACTGCTGTACTTTCTCACCTTCTAGCCCTCCCTCAGGGGTCCACTCTCTGTATAGTAACCCTTTGTCCCAGTATACAGATTCCCCCTTTCCTTGAGAATCAGGTGCCTCCCTAGCTACCTGCCTCTGGCCTTGCAATGTTGGGTCTGAGAGCTGAGTCTGTCTCAACTCTCTCCTTGTAACCCTTCCCAGCTCCCCTTCCACAGGAAGTCTGGCATCCTCTGACAGAGGTGCCTTACTGTCAGCCTGGGTACTACTACTCACCTCTACCTTTGCAGTCACTCTGTCTAAGGGACCATCAGTACCCACAAGCAGCTGTGGCTCACCATCAGTCTCACTGCTACAGCATAGCTCCCTTCCTGAAGTAACCACCTCACCAGCCCTGGCTGCAAGTATGCAGTCTGTCTTGGTCTCCCCTAGGCTACCATACTTACATGCTTGTCTCCAAGCCTGACCACATGTAACTGCATAAGTACATGGTACTGCCTCATCCAAATCCTTGCCTCTCAGGACATCTGCAGGATGGTAGTGACATACCCCTGTTGTCTCAAGATGACCAGCTATTGGTATTTTGTCTTTCCCACTTACTGGCTCCCTCACTTTTGGTGCCCCACCTTGCCTCCGTGGACACCTGTATGCCACATGGCCCCACTGGTTGCATTCAAAACATTTATCCCTAGCTCCTGGATGTGTACCTGGACAAGTGGCTTCCCCTGCTACTGGCAGATTCTGTTGTGGCAGTCTGTGCTGCCCACCATGGGTTCCTTTAGACCTATGAGCAGTACTTGGAGTCCCGTCCTGTGCAGGGCTGCCCTTCTGGCCAGGTATAGATTTCCCTTCTTCCCCAACTCATTTGAAGTAGCACATTGTCTATCAGCTATCCAGATCCTCATGTCCTCAGGCAAGGTGCTAAGGGCTTGTTCCCTCACCAAAAGGTCTGCCAGCCCTTCAAAAGTGGTGACCTGATATCCACTTACCCAGCTATGAAAATAAGTGCTAAGTTCAGCAACATATTCACATACATTTTCATCTGCCTTGCATCTATGATCACAAAACCTTTTCCTATACTTTTCAGGTGTTAGCTTAAATACATTCTAAAAGACATTTTTACAGCAGTATAATCAAAACAGACAGAGTCAGACATTTTTGATATAAAATGTACAGCTTTCCCATGCAATAAGGAGGTCAGGAACTGTACCTAGAGCTCTTGGTCAGCACTATACTGTTTGCATACCCTCTCAAACATATGAAAGAAACTATCATAATTATCCCCCTTTTTAAACTGCAGAAGAAATTTACTGACCTGCTGTGTTTCTGGGGTCCAGTTACTCCCTTTCCCATTACCTCCATGACTCTGGTGAAGAGTCAGCATTTCCCTCTCATGCCTTCTTTGACGCTCCTTTTCTTCAGTTTCTATCTCCAAACCTGGCGAGCTCCAACTCAAGTCTCTTTAGCTCCAGCTGGATTTTTAAGTCCACTGCAGAAAGGTTGAGCTGTCCATTCTCTGAGGATATTGTATCTCCACTGCCAGTCTGATTGTCCTCTTGGATGCTGTTTTCTGATGCAGTTGTAACCAAGGCTGCAATCAGGTCTGCCTTAGTCAGGTTTCCATGCACCAGTCCCCTAGCCTGGCACATCTCCACCAGCTGGCTCCTTGTCAGCTTTACATACTCCTGTGCTGACATGCTGCCTGCTCACCCTGACTAACTAAACTAACAAAAGAAATAAAACAATTGTGATCTGAACTCTGAGTATTCACTGCATGGCTGTTTTAGAGAACAAAACACCTTCAGAGATCGCTGTACATAAGCTACAGGATTCATTCTACCCACACCACTATAAGCTTAGTATTTGCCAACTAATTAATATGTGATGTGGATATCCACCGCCACCACAAATGTCAAGTGGATCCCACCACTGCAAGCCACATGTGATGCCCATGCCCTGGCCCAGCAATCAGGGAGCTTCAATCCTCACCACTAACACCAGGAAGGGCATTTCATATGAGAGGAAAGGATAACAAATACACACAGTAAAGTACAATTTCCCTTAAGTGCACACAGAGATCACAGTCAGTCTGGGGCTGGTTGCTCCCTTGCTCCCTAGGTCCCCAATAAGATACCCACTGGCACAGCTATAGGGTCCAAATCTCAGCCTAGCTAGCAGGCTAACCTCCAGTACCCTCTCTGTCCAAAAAGTGCTTTGTGCCCCTGGCCAAGTAGCTGACACACACACACACTTAGAGATAAGTATTTATACAACTTCGCATACACTCCTGGGAAAGGCTGACACAGATTTTCCAGCTGTTCCCCTTTACCCAGACTATATGGTAGTAATCACTGCCACCACCAGCTAATAATTATCAGCTACCCAAAGGCCCTTAAAAGGGTGTCCAATTATTACTGTGCAATATTATTATCCAATAGTAGTGCAACATAAGAAATCTTAAGGCATTGGAAGGGCTTATTACAGGATCAGTTATAAGCAAGCATGTGTACTCTAGAGCTTAACTTGTCTCTACACAAACCAGCCACAGGTAAAAGGTTTTAAAAATATTTAATAATAAATACTAAAAACACAAGACAATACTACTACACCATAATGCTGCTCAAGGGTTCAGAGATCACACAGAAACTTAAAACAATACAGTAGGAAAGTTCTGATATAACAGATAAAACACAAGTCTAATCTTTATAGTCCTAGCTATTTCTACAAGAAGACATACTTCTAAGATAACTTACTTACATAGAGCAAGGCAGTGCTGAGTTGAATAGTCAAGGCAAAATACTTACAGTCTCTCTCTGAGCAATAGCTTTTAAAATCACTAACATAAATCTCTGCTGGGCCCTCCCTGATTACATCATTTTGACACTTAGTCTGGAGTTCCCAGGCCAACAGGCTACATTATTTAGCAAACTATTACCTGTTCAGGAAACTACAACAATAAAAGACATTTCACCTGTACACTCTAGTAATTATTCCTTAAGTTAAAACAATAGAAAGAATGTGAAAGCCCAGACCAAATGGCTCCCAGCTCTGAAGATCAAAGAACATACAAAACATAATTTTAATTTCAAAGAACATTTGAAATGGTTGGCTTAGTGTTACTTACAGCAGATGACAATGTAGCTACAATCTTGAAGTTCACATTTTACAGTGTTTTCTTCCATTTAAAAAACAAGGCTGTATTTTATATTTATATTTACAAATGCCAGAATTATGTATCAAATTCTATTTGGCTAGGCTGGCAGACTTCACCCATCTCTACCAGTCTTCACATACCCTAAGGCTGTCTTTGAGTGCAAACTGGAGACATCCACCATGGCCAATTACTAGGCCTTCTAGACGTGTGTCTGCAATTCCAAAGGCACATATCTGCTCGGTAGTGGTGGTCAGTAACACCACATAACCCATATGCCATGGATATTGGCAACCGGCTGCAGACAGGTGAAGTGTAAACATCACCCCCTGTCCCCCCAAAGGTACACATGTGCATGTACAGCACCTGCCCCCTCCTCTCATGATCAGGGAGCAGGTCTGTAATGCCCTCTCAAAGTCAAAACATAGAGGTCTCCATAGGCTTGATACAATTCCTGGCTGCATCCAACATGAACACAGGCATGGGCTCTCAGATCCATGCTGCAGTGTAGTCAACCACAGCCTGAGCACCAGTGTCATACCATCTGCACAGAAGACAGACAGAAAGTTGATAGAAAACAGGTTATACATTAGCATTAATGTTCAGAAGGATACAAGTCTGAAACTGAAATGTATGCCACTATGTCATGACAGCAGTCCTCAATGACATGGCTGAAGACCTCAATACTGTCCATTCAATATAGTAATATAATATTAATATCCAATAGGTGATAAATTAAAAATATACAGCTCAAATCCCCAAACCAAGATAGTGTAGTGGTCAAAGTCCCAACTTTGCTTGCAGGTGTACACAGTTTGAGTAATACAAAAGGCAATCCAAATTTACATGGGAAACCAGTGTTAAAAGTGCTATGTTCACATTAAAATATGTGGTAAGTTATTTTTGTCACCCAGGGTAGTGTAGCTGGTGTAAAATGGATGGGTGAGTGCATATAACATGTGAAAACACCTATGTATACACTTGTCCCATACAGTATAGTTAAACCCCTTGCTACTGTAATGAAAGCACATACAGCCATGTCATGTAAGAGAGATCATACACACTTACTAAATTAAGTCCTTAGTGTGGTATATAATGAGAATGAACTGTGGGCAATGGTTAGCAATGCTCAGCTATGCTTAGCAGGTTTAACAACACATTTGATTGTCCAAAGTCTGTACAAATACACAGCTGTTGCTGTATAGGAAATGGACAGCTATGGACCTTCTGTACACCTATCCTGCACATTTGCATACCCTTTGCCACCACTTTCCTATCACCCCTTTCTCTTTTCTTTTAAAGAAGTAGTGTGGGTGTAATTGGTTGTAAGAGCAATAAAATTACCAGCTCTGCCAGGTCCTGTAACCCAGGGCCCTGTACACCATAGTCAGATACAATGTACCACTACACCATTTAAGCTGTAGGGATTACTGATGGCTTTTCCAACATATGCTCATTCAACAGTAGGGAAAAGATTCTGTATAATCAGTCAGGCCTCGTATTTACATATGTATACACACACACACACACACACACATATATATATATATATATATATATATATATATATATATATATATATATATATATATATAAAGATAGAGAGAGAGATGCATATATATGGAACATATAAAATATGCACATATATATATATATATATATATATATATATATATATATATATATATATATATATATATATAAACTATACATATATATGTAGAAATAAAAAAAATATATATATATATCGATATATATATATATATATATATATATATATATATATATATATATATATATATATAGATCGATATCCATATAAATATATATATATATATATATATATATATATATATATATATATATATATATATATATGTGTACTGGAGTCATATCTCATAACCATACCTACTAACCTCTTACTGCAAGAAATTTATTTTATTTATTTATTTTACATTTGTTGACCAGGATTGTGCAACTGAGCTGAAGAGCCCTTTTTCAGCGGAGGCCCAGGGAGAAAAGCTCCAACATATTAAACAATTTTCATTACAAATTAGCATTAAACAGCAATGTTACAGGATCATTACAAGGCATTAAGTAGGAATACAATGTTATACAGTGTCAATAATCAGGAGTATAGCAAAACTATTTCAAGATGTATAAAAAGAAATGTCATTAAGATGAATATATAAATCTTGCCCAAGGCTACCCAAATTGGGGGGGCGGGGGCAATGGGGCAAAACTGGGGACATTTTTCAAATATCGCTCTTATAAATGTAGAATGTTGCCAGAGTGACAGGGTTTGTTTCAGCATACATGTTCCGAAGGATGTGAGTTCTGAAACTGAAATGTATGTCATCATTTACTGTCAGAAATCCTCAGATCCTCACAGTGATTTACCAGGGATATGAATATAATGCATCTGTGGAACAGACCAGAAATATGAGCAATAAACCTGGACATACTGCAACAATCCAGACAGTCCTGAGGTAGGCTTAGAACCCCATAGTGCAATGAACCTGGGCCAGGCCTGACAAAGTAGGGGAGAAAACCATGGAAATAGGGATATATCTGAAATACTGGAGTAGATAAGCTGACGCAGTTGCTGCAGTTACACCCTCATGTCTGTCCTAACATATATTGACTGAAATAGCACAAGTCCAACACTAAATTACCTCCAATCCTGCAATCCTCAGAGTATGCTACTGAGTTTCCAAGGACACAAAATGTGTGAGTAACACATATAAGCCATGATTCCGGCACCAGTTGTCCGTTTCTGTGAGGCCATTCTGTAGGATGTATGTGTCAGCTGGTGTATCGACTATGGCGCCTAGTTTGCAGTCATCTGCGAATTTCGTCAGCCACAACCCTCCCATGTTTGCTTTGATATCTGAGAAATAAATGCGAACAAGAGGGATCCCAGGACAGAGCCCTGTGGGACACCACTTGTGACTGGCTTTGAGTCTGACAAGGCTCCAGCGATTTTGACTTTATGGGTTCTGTCCTTTAGCCAGTTTGCAACCCATCTAGTGGCATATGGGTTTACATTTAAGCTGCTGAGCGTATCTATGATGCCTGAGTGGGGTATTGTATCAAAGGCCTTAGCTAAGTCCAGGTAGGCTGTATGGACTGCTTTGCCCTCATCAATGGCTCTAGTGACTGTTTCGAAAAAATCAACCAGGTTCAAAAGGCAGGATCTGCCCTTTACAAAGCCGAACTGGGTGGGATCAAGTGTCTGTAGGTCCCCAATGTCTCTGTTTATGAGTTCCATAATGATTCTTTCCATAGCTTTGCAGACCAGGCTGGTTAAGCTTATGGGGCGGTAGTTTCCAGGGTCTGTAGAGATGCCTCCTTTGTGGATTGGGACCACTGTTGCTGTACACCAGTGTTCAGGTACATATCCTGTGGTAAGGCTAAGGTTAAATAGCATTTTTATGTGCGGGTTAAGCTCCTCTTGGAGTTCACGTAGCACGCAACCCGGGATGCCGTCAGGTCCCATTGATGCTGTGTTTTTAGCTTTGCTGAGGGCTGCTCTCACCTGGACATCTGAGATGACAGGGAGATTACATTCAGCTGGGATAAGTATTTCATCTTTTGGGGGTGAGGGAGGGGAGAAATTTGCACTGAACCTGTCAGCCAGAATGTTGGCAATATCTGTGGGTTCAGTGTATTTTTTGTCGTTGTGAACTAACTCTGAGCATATCTGAGGATTTCTGCCCAGGTTTCTAATATAGCTGAAGAAGGCCTTGTGGTTATCTTTAGTGTCCTTAGCGATTTTGCTCTCAAAGTTGGCCTTGGATGTTTTTATGAGGGACCGTAGCTTTCTGCTAGTGTTGATCAGAGATGCCTTCCCTTTATGGGATTTAGCTCTGCCGTGCAGTAGCTTCCTTCTTTTGTTATACAATTTGTTTATGGCTGAGGTCCACCAGACAGGACGCTTGCCTTTGGTGGAGAGGGTCTTGGATTTATTTGGGATTGCATGATCCATGCATTCTTGGAGATGTCCATATAACGCATTTGTGAAGGATTCAGCATTGTGGGATGTGGTTTCCACTGGCCCAGTGGGCTTAAAGGATACCATCTCAGTCTTAAGAAGAGTGAAGTCAGCTTTTGAGAAGTTTTTCACTATAGTCTTTTGTGCTGGGGGTGTAGGTGGGATATGTATATCCAGGGTGATTAGTTTGTGGTCAGATCTCACTAGTGAGGAGTATACTTCCGGTGTGGAGCATTTTGTCCCCATGTTTGTGATGATCAGGTCTAGTATATTATCTCCCCTAGTGGGAGATGTGACTAGCTGTTGTGCATTTGAATTTATGAATTCCAGGAACCTCTGGGCCAGGGTGTTAGGGCTAGAATAATGCACCCAATCTATGTTAGGGTAGTTAAAATCTCCCAGTATGATGGTATTTGGTGATACATTGATATCCTCCAGTGTCTTCAGGAAGACTGAATGGGGTTCCTGAGATTGGGAGGGTGGTCTGTAACATGCTACCAGTTGTATAGCAGTATTGCCTATGGTTAGTTGCACCTGTATGGTCTCCGATGCTTCATGTGTTGCTACTAACCTGGAGGTGTGGGTGTCCTTGATGAATATGGACACTCCCCCTCCCTTTGTGGTCCGGCCTGGGTTTTGGGGTCGAAAAGCATGATACGAGGTATAGCCTGGTAGTGCTGGGTTGCTCTCAGGAGCCTTGAACCAGGTTTCTGTTACTGCACAGACATCAATGTTCTCCATACTGAGGAGTGCTTTGAGAGCCTGCATCTTGAGATTTAGACTTCTGGCATTGAGCAGCATTACCCTTAGTTTTTTTCCATTTTTGTTTTCTAAGGAGGTGGGTTTGTCTTTTGAGCCTTGCCTAAAACAGGCACTATGGGGGTGGCAAAAGCCTTAGCCAATATCCGGAAGCCCAGTGGTGACAGGTGTAAGCCGTCCCTTGCGAAGCAGCATGGCTTGTCCAACATGTCATCCCAAGCAGACAGACATTGGATCCCCTTAGAATGACACCAGTACTTGAGCTAATTATTAAAGCTGATCATCTTGTCATTGCATTGAGGCATCATTCTTGGTGAGGGCAAGATGCTGCTCAGGGTCAGGGTCATACCAGCCTGGGCTACATAATCAGAGAGCTCCTCTATGTCTTTTTTCATGTAGTCCAGGGAGGTACGTCTCAGGTCATTCACGCCGGCATGGACAATGACGGAGTCGTATTTGTACTTGCTTTGGAGTGACCTGAGTGTGTGTGTTATGTGGTGGATCCTAGCTCCCGACAGGCAGCTCACAGTCACCCTCTCCTTGCTCAGTCTGGTAAGCGGGACATCAGTGTATCTGACTATAGAGTCACCTATTACTAGTGTATCAGGCATGGTGTTTGGCCTTAAGGGCTGTGATTGCTTGACACACTGATTTATTGAAGTATGTGTTGCATGTGTTATGTTTTCAGGTGGTGGATTTTTGGGTGTCTGCTTCGGGGGCCTCTGTTGTTTTGGTAAGTTTTTTTATTAGAGCCTCCGAGTATGTCTTTGTGTTGTTATGTGATTGGTTTGCAGTTGGGGTAGGTCTATGTGGGACTGGATTTGTGTGTGTGGTTACCATCTCCTCCTGTCTGGTCTTGCCAGCCTTGAGTTGAGAAAGTTCAGCCTCCAGTTTGGCTGTATAGTTGCATCTCTCACATGTATTTGTGTTTGTTGGGAGGAGGAGAGGGTTGTCTGTGTACATTGTCTCAAGATTCCCAGATTAACCAGCTGAACCGGAGAGGATGCCAGCACTCTACCACTTGACATGCTAGAATAGTATAAGGGAGTGCTGTGCCTTTAAGGGAAGTGGGTATTCACAGGGGTGGATGTAGTGCTTACTTTAGTTTGAGAGTGCTTACTTACAAGAGAGGTTTTGAGAACAAGTGCAGGCTTATAATATAGCGAGTAGACTGATTATACAAAGAGTAGAGCTTTCTTAAGGGAAAATTTGAAGAGCAGACTTGGCGGAGCCAGAAGAAGTTTAACCTTGTTTAACTGGCGCTGCGCTATGCGCACAATCGCGCAAAGCTGTGCAAATGCGGATTTTAAACAGGGAACTTCAAAAGAGCTACAAATGGTCCAAAACAACCAATTACTACAGCTCTTGTGCTGAGGTCACTTCCCTCAAGGACAGGTAGGCTGCTCAAGGCTCCCCACTCCCACTGGTGAGCAAAGAAACTTCCTTCTATCCAAGTAAGGTAATGGACAACACAGGAACAAAACCACAGCCCAGAATACAGCAAGGCCTGGAAACTGGTCTAAACTTGTCGAGGAGAGGCAGGAAAACAAGGATTATTTTTTTGTTTTTTTGTTTTTAGATAGAAAACACACAGAAATGCAGAATCAGCAATAAATCAGTTGTACAAGCTAGCACACTTTAGTGGGCAGCCTCAACAGTTAAATTAAACAGCAAACAAACAAATTTTCGATCAAAATTTGACTAAATGTAACTTTAAGTGCAGATAGTATTAAATGCAGGAAACAGCTAAAAAAAACAGTTAAAGCTTGCTTGAGGTAAGCACTAGAAGGTAATTCAAGTAAAAAAAAAACAGCAGGATACTTAAATCAAGAAAGTAGTCGCTTTTCTGAGTTCTCTGTAGCTAGGACCACTCTGCAAGACCACGTGGAGCTGTGTCCGAGTAGTATAGCCAGAAAAAAACGCCAGAGGTGGATTTTAAACAGGGAACTTCAAAAGAGCTAGAAATGGTCCAAAACAACCAATTACTACAGCTCTTGTGCTGAGGTCACTTCCCTCAAGGACAGGTAGGCTGCTCAAGGCTCCCTACTCCCACTGGTGAGCAAAGAAACTTCCTTTTATCCAAGTAAGGTAATGGACAACACAGGAACTACACCACAGCCCAGAATACAGCAAGGCCTGTAAACTGGTCTAAACTAGTCGAGGAGAGGCAGGAAAACAAGGATTATTTTTTTTTATATTATCATAATTCTAAGACTGATGAAAGGTTTTGTGTTAGACAAGGTAGATGTATTACTTGGGGAACATAAAAATGTTAGGAATAAACTGCTACAGAAGGAAACATTGCTTATTTTAAAGTATGGCACATTGGATCCCTTTGGGCTTAACAGAGAGTGTAATTGGAAATATGTAATTTAAATAATTAATTGTTTTATTGAGTTGATTGTCAATTAAGGTATTCAGTGGATGTATTTAAGTGCATGTACTATGATGTTTTTTACTCTTGGAAGGCATTTCATGCCGAGGTGCTAAGTGTGTATCAAATGCTTCTACTTTTGTAGCTCTTTGTAGGATTTGGAACTGTTTTTTCATCTTTTGTGGTTTTGCTCCTTGTCCTCCTTCCTCTGTGTAGATGTCACACCAAGCCCTGTTCTACTCATCTCCCTTACTAGCTTGGATGTAGTTACCCAGATATTTGCTAACTCTTCACTGCCACCCACTGTCTGTCTTAACTCTTCCCTGAACTCAACCTCACAATCATCCTTTCTCAGTATCTACCATTTGATCCATGGTGCTGCCCTCACACTCCTCCCCCTCTTCTTGATCACCAACGTCATTCCACAGACCAACATTCCTTGCTGCCTAACTACACTTTCCCCTCTCACCACTTTACAATTTCCAATCCCCTTCAAACAGGCCCACCTGCATAGGAGATAATCCACCTGTGTGCATCTTCCTCCACTCTTGTATGTCATGTCCCTCAGTCTTGTAAAACTATGTGTTCACCACAGCCATGTCCAATTTCTTTGTCAAACTCCATCACCATCTCACCTTCTGCATTCCTTTGCTTAATGCCATACCTACCCATCACTTCTGCATCCCCTCTGTCCCCTTCACCAACATGTCCATTGAAATCTGCTCCAGTCACCACTCTCTCACCCTTAGGTACACTCATCACCAGTTCATCCAACCACTCCAAAATACATCTGTCTCATCCATCACACACGCAATTAGCGGAGCATATGCACTAACAACTGTCATCATTACATCATCAATTCCCAGCCTCTTAAACATCACTCTACCCGACACTCTTATCACCTCCACAAACACTCTTGGCATAATATTCCTTCAGGTTAACCCCTACACCAGTTCCCCTCCCATACACACCATAATAGAACTATTTGTACACAACTCCGATACACACAGCCATACACCCCTTCCATCTGGTCTCTGGAACACACAATATATCCATCTTTCCTCTGTCCATCATATCAGCTAGCTCTGTCCCCATACCAGTCATACTCACAACATTAACAGTTACTACCCTCAATACCACACTTCTAGCCTTTCTCCTCTCTGCCTGCCATATGAGCATCAGACATCTTCCAGGGTATGTCTGTGAATGCAAAGGCTACTGTACTATCAAATAATGTACATGTCTTACAGCAATATGAAGAAAGTGTCACTAATTTTGGCTCATAGCCCACCATGTATGGGTGGTGTCCTCCAGATGTCCTGCCCTAACAGGTTGACATGAATGACTGAGCAGCAAGAGTGTAATTACAGTGTGCCATACTGACATAGAACAGAAATGTATAGCAGGTATTACCTGTGCATGCATGGGTAGGTGTACCTGGCTGTCTCATAACAACTGACATGGGATGCAAAGCATCAGGTAAATAAGTTGTACATGTTGTACAAATGTGTAATCTTAGTTTCTGTGCATCCAACAGTTACACTTCTACAGCTAATGGTTGCTGCATTGCCCTGACACAGGCATGGGTACTAGAATGAGCATGGGTATCATTTTGACATTGGAGAGGTGTCCAACTATGTTATGACCTTGTGTCCATGCCTACTACAAACAGATATATGACCACCCATATAGCTGTATGGCCTCAGCAATACCTTACTTATAAAACCTGTCTCCACCAAAGTAGAGTAATCCCCTTTGCTGTACAGCAGCAATGCACAAAACACATAATGGGATGCTATATTGACTATACAGGGCAAAGTAGGATCATGCACCAAATGGGCAGCAAGACAACCTTTATCTGAACGAGCATATTAGGTCACAGGTGGATTACTGTAAGGCTAACTATGAGTACAAATTGGACACATCCACAATCACAAGGCCATCTTCACATATGTCTGCAGCCTCAGAGGCAACAACTCAACCCACCCTGTAATGTTGGTCAATCACACCACATACACACACACACCATAACTACAGCCAACCTGCTGCAGTCATGTTTAGGGCAAACATCACCCCTCCGGCTCACCATCAGTATAGGTGGATATTCACAGCACACGCACCCCTCCCCTCATCATCATGGATCAGGTGCAAACTGCATCAAAGTTAACAAAAGCAAGTTCCACTGGGGCATGATAATATTCCTGTCTGCATCCTACATGAACCTAGACATATGCTTCCAGCTTCATTACACATTGTATGCAAGCAAAGCCTGAGCACCATTGACATCCCATCTGCAAGGAACATGGCCACTATTATCCATCTACACAAATGTCAATGATGAATGGTGGTTTATGCAATGTACTGGCCCTCATTGGGGGAAACATGACACATCAGGACAAGGAGTATAATGCATGTCCATACAGTGTTGCTAGGTACAGGGGTATGATGTGTTTGTAAGTGGTGGCTAATGATAGGCAATATTCATGTGCTGGGTCTGTAAAGAACTCTGGTCAATGTCTGAGGTCCCGTAATATGTTTCCCTGTTTATGTCAACCTGCATACACTGCTGCAGAGACAGCAGCCATCATGGAAGGTGTGATAACACACTATGCTGTTCTTTTTGGCCATAGCTGGCAAACTCTGTGAGAGTGGACTGCCCTGTGGGATGATCTTTTCAACAGAATGAACATCTTGGGCCACCATGGATGAACATATGATCAGGTCAGGCATAGAGCAACTGACCTGATACTTAGTGCTCCGGCAAAGGGCTGCTGCTGTAGTGAGGGACCGTACTGCTACCAGTGGGGGTCCAGCCACACAGGCCCCACTTATGGCAACAGAGGAGCTCCTTGCCAACCTTGGCATAGCCCCCACACCACATCAAACACCAATCGCGGAGGTGGGTGGCACCCAGGCAACAGGTGAGGAGCATGCAAGTAAGGCCAAAGTGCACATCAATGTAATGAGGTAGCAGTGAATCTGTCTTCTATAGAGTCTCTACATGCATATGTCAGTGCAAAATGGATTAGTTGGTGGGGTTTAGTAATGCACACAAGTACACATCTATGGTGAAGGACAGCAAATTGTGTAATACCATTACGTGTACCATACCTGTGCAGTAATGTAGCATTCATATTGTACCAATGCCTAATGTGAATCTGCTGACAATACCTCTCCCTCACAATGACATAGGTCTCTCTAGTCTGCACATAGGACAGCAGCCTGAAGCCAGTAAGTGTGGGATTTTCCTGTTGTGGCTCACCAGTACCCCAGGAATGTTAAGGTCATGCATCTGACCATGCACACAACTGTTACACTTAGCCATTG
Source organism: Protopterus annectens (assembly GCF_019279795.1). Lineage (NCBI taxonomy): Eukaryota > Metazoa > Chordata > Ceratodontiformes > Protopteridae > Protopterus > Protopterus annectens. The sequence goes on along the minus strand of NC_056751.1, from coordinate 781,378,002 downwards.
GGAAATATCTGCATATTCAGTTGTGGTGGTGTTTACTGCATTGCATCATGGTGGTCATCACAGGGGCCTAGTTGTAGGAGATGTCACATATCTGTAGCATACCTCACAACTTGTCATTGCAGGACATCTGGACAAAGACTGACAAAATGGAGGGACAAAGGCCAAAAACTAGGGTCATATTGTATAAATCAGTATTATACAGTGCATATAAATGGTGTACACACCTGTTAAAATGCCAGGTGTTTGTGATATACAAAAATGACAGCACAATAAACAATTTCAAAATCCTTCCAACCTGTCATGTGACCTATAACCTGTAAAATTCAATTGTAAAGCAAACAAATCTGTTATGGGAACAATTATGACACATAATCGTACAACAACCTAGATGCATATGTGTGCACAGGCTGAAACTAATACTGTGTTGATGCAACTTGCAATATAACTAGAGCATTGCATCTTATTGGGTACACACCTTCCATCAATTACAGAGTCTCTTTGATTGACAGCAAATAACGGTCAGCTGTCGTACCAGGATTATCCTAACATATACCCAGTTGCCCTACAGCAACAGCCATGGTATACATAGAGCTGATGAAGCTGCTAAGGAACCACATTTTTGAGATGTATCAGCCTGGAGTAGGGTACCAAAACATTTCCACAGCATTACATATACCATGGAACACAGTGCAGACAGTCATCAAAAGGTGGTGAAAATATTGGGCTACAGTGACATTGCGAAGGAGCAGACATCCCTCCAAATTCTATGTGAATTTAACACCAAAACTGACCAGGGAGGCTGACAGGAGCCCTGCAGCAACAGTGAAGGAGTAACAGGAATCTCCAGCAAGTACTGGGTGTGGACTGCATGTGACAACAATCTACCATGGTCCATATGTCTCACCTATAGGGTAGGGTTGGAAGATGGCAGCAGTTCCTCACACCAAACAATATCCAGGCCTGGAGAAGGTGTGAAAGCAATACATCAGGTCTCCAAAAAGCACGTTGGAAAATGTGTTGGTCATATGGGACCAAAGTTGAACTCTTTGGCCACAATTATGACAGGTTTGTATGGCATAATAATACCAATGAGCAACACCAAAACAACACCACCCCCATGGTGAAGCATGGTGATGGCAGTGTCCTGCTTTGGGGTTGCTGTTCACAAGCTGGAACTGGGGCTGTAGGCAAGCTAGAGGTGATTATGAACAGTTCCAAACACCAGTCTTTTGTGGCTCCAATCCTTCTGGTGTCTGCCACGTAGCTGTGGATGGAAAGGAATTCCACCTTCCCACACAATAATGGCCAAAACCATACATCCAAATCAACAAAAGGATGGCTTCACCAGAACACATACAATGTTCTGCACTGGCCCACCCAGAGCCCACACCTACATTCAATAGAAAATATGCAGGGTGACCTAACGAGGGAGTGCACAGGAGATGCCCTTGCAATCTGACATAGTTGTAGGTGTTTTGCAAGGAAGAGTGCACAAGCATTGGCAAGTAAAGATGTGCCATGCTGATAGACACCTTCCCAAGATGACTGAATGCTGTGATTAAATCAAAAGGTGCTTTATCAGAGTATTACATTAAGGGTGTGCACACTCATGCAACCAGCCTACTGTACCTATTGCATTTACCAGATGTTAACCATGACTGATGTGTATGTTCTTCAGTTGGATTGCACATGTTGTATGTCATATGAAATGAGGAAAACATTATGACCTGATTTCTGAGGTCTCATGTGATATATCATGAAAACCTGGTATGTTAACAGGTTCATAGGTAGGTACTAGGCTATTAGCCCTAGGGCCTATATAAGCCTAGCCAAAGCGTACCCTGACTTTTGCCCACCCAAGAAAATTATTTTCCTGTGCCCCTGTCAAGCAGAGCCACAGAAGTGATCCCCGGGGTGAACTTCCTATCTCACATCCAGTCATCAAGATTTTTCTTGAAGAGTGCTAATGAGGAGCTTTGTTTGATATAGATAGGTAGTTTGTTCCAGAGTATGGGAAGTCTCTGGGACAGGAATCTATCCCTGCAGCATGTTCTGTTTATTGTGGTGACAAAGTTTAGGTCCCTAGAGTGTGTAGCTTGGAGGGATTGGGATTTTTTTATGTGGAGCATGTCCAACAGCTCTGGGATTGACATAGCTTTGTATGTTAGGAAGAGATCGCCTCTGAGTAGGCAATACGTGACAGAGTAAAGCTGGAGTTTTTTGACACTGTCTGCATAGGGCATCTGTTTGAGGCCGGTAATCCTCTTTGTGAGGTATTTCTGTGGCCTTTCCAGTTGTTGTAGATGTCTTGTGAGGTACATACCAAAAGGGGCATTGAACTCTATAATGGGTCTAATGAGTGATGAGTAGAGGGGAACAATGACCTCTTTTTTCCTGGATGAGAAACCTTTTGTGATGAGGTGTGCCACATAGAAGGATTTCTTGACTACTGTGGCGATATGATTATCAAAGGAGAGACTACTGTCCACCTGTGTCCCAAGGTCTCTTATCACACTTTTGGTGTTAAGTAGACTACCGCCTATGTGGTAGTTTATGGGTATAGAGTTTTTACCAAAAGGGATGACAATGCACTTTTTGACATTGAGCTTGAGGCCATGGCTTTGACACCAGGCATCTGTCTCAGTGAGGCCCTTTTGTAGGATGCCCACATTGTTAGGAGTTTTGATTATGGCTCCTAGTTTGCAATCATCTGCTAACTTTGTTAGCCAAAGACCTCCTGTGTTAGTCTGTACTTCAGAGAAGTAGATACCAAACAGGAGAGGACCTGGGACTGAACCCTGTGGTACTTCACTTGTCACTGGTTTTAAGTTGGATTTAGAGTCTGCTACTTTAACAGTGTGGGTTCTGTCAGTGAGCCAATTGGCAACCAATCTTGTGACATTGGGATTTATACCTAGTTTAGTGAGTTTATCTATAATTCCAGAGTGGGGGATGGTGTCGAAAGCCTTGGTAAGATCTAGATAGGCTGTGTGAACCACCTTACCCTCATCTACAGCTTTGGTGACCACTTCAAAGAAATCTATCAGGTTTAGGAGACATGATCTGCCTTTTACAAACCTGAACTGGGTAGGTTCCAGAGTTTGGATATTACCAATGTCATTGTTTATAAGTTCCATGATGATATGTTCCATAGCCTTGCAGACCAGGCTCATCAGGCTAATGGGGCGGTAGTTCCCTGGATCCGTGGTGGCTCCCACTTTGTGGAGTGGGATAACCATTGCTTTGCACCATTCAGTGGGCACAAAGCCTGAGGTAAGGCTATGATTGAACATGGTACTTAGGTGGGGTGTCAGTTCATTCTGTATTTCATGCAGAACGCAGCCTGGGATGTTGTCATTTCCCGTGGATGCTGTGTTCTTGGCTTTGGAGAGTGTGTTTTTTACCTGTGCAGCCGTGATTACAGTAACTTTGCATTCTTCTGGTATAGAGATGGGCCTTTTAGGGGATAAGAGAGGGGTAAAGTTAGAACTGAACCTATCTGCCAGGATGTTGGCAATATCAGTTGGTTCTGTATATTTAGTGCCATTGAAGTGTAACTCAGAGCAGATCTGAGTGTTGCCATTGAGATTCTTGACATAGCTATAGAATGCTTTGTGGTTGTCTTTAGAATCAGTGGTGATTTTGTTTTCGTAACTAGCTTTAGAGGATTTTATGAGGGATCTCAGCTTCTTACTGAGGCTGACCATGGAGTTCCTCCAATCATGGGATTTTACTCTTTTTTGCACCAGTTTCTTTCTTCTGCTGTAGAGTTTATTTATAGCAAAGGACAACCAGATTGGCTTCCTTTTTTTGGAGGATAGCATCTTGGTTCTGTTAGGGATTGCACAATCCATGCACTCATTTAAGTGCTTATAAAGTGCAATTGTATAGGATTCAGCAGTCGTACCTCTACTGTCCATCAGCATGGGTGTTGTGAAGTTTGCCACTTCTGTCTTAAGATGAGTGAAGTTGGCTTTGGAGAATTTTTTTACAGTGGTTTCCCTAATGGGGGGTGAGGGTGGGATGTGGATGTCTAGGGTGATTTGCTTGTGGTCAGATCTAACCAACAAGGAATTGACCTCTGGTTTGGAACACTGGTTGCCCATGTTGGTAATGACCAGGTCTAGGATATTGCTTCCCCTGGTGGGGGTGTGGATAAGTTGATCCAAGGCATTGGAATTTATGAATTCCAGAAAACGTTGAGCACAAGAGTTGGTACATGAGTAGTTTTCCCAGTTAATGGTGGGGCAGTTGAAATCACCCATTATTAGGGTGTTAGGTTGTACTCTAATATTTTCCAGTGTATCAAGAAATGAGGAGTGGGAATCCTGGGGCATGGTGGGGGATCTGTAGCAAGCTACAATTTGGATTGCGGTCTTGCCCAGAGTTAGTTGCACTTGGATAATCTCAGATGCATTATGCTGAGCAACTAGCCTGGAGGTATGGATATCCTTAATGAATATGGACACACCTCTGCCTTTAGTGCTTCGGTCCAGGATAGGCGACTTAAAGGTGTGGTATGAATTATAGCCTGGTAATGCAGGGGTGATCTCTGGAGCCTTGAACCAGGTATCTGTCACTGCACAAATGTCGATGTTCTCCATTTTAAGGAGTTCCTCGAGTGAGTGCATTTTGAGGTTTAGACTTCTAGCATTAAGTAGCATTATCCTCAGATTTTGCTTTCTTGTACCTGTTATGGTGGTGAATTTGTCATTTGAATCTTGCCTAAAAATGCACTATAGGGGTGGCAAGTGCCTTAGCCAGTAACCGGAATCCCGAGGGCGACAGGTGCAGGCCATCTCTGGCAAAGCATCGTGGTTTGTCGATCATGTCATCCCAGGCAGACAGATACTGGATCCCCTTAGAATGACACCAGAAGATTAGCCAATTGTTGAATTCAATCATTTTGTCCTTGTACTGTGGAATCATTCTGGGTGATGGCAGGATGCTACTCAGGGCTAGGGTCATATCTGTCTGGGCTACAAGATCGGACAGCTCCTCCATGTCTCTTTTCGTGTAGTCCAGGGAGGTATGTCTTGGGTCATTCACACCAACATGGACAATGACAGAGTCATATTTGTACTTGCTGTGGAGTAACCTGGGTGCATGCGTTATGTGGCAGATCCTGGCACCTGACAGGCAGCTGACAGTAACTTTCTCCTTGTTTAGCCTGGTGAGTGGAAAATAAGTGTGCCTCACTATAGAGTCACCTAAGACTAGAGTGTTGGGTACATTGTTATGCCTTATGGGCTGTGGTTGAGTGGCACACTGAGTTTGTGGACTATGTGTCATTTGGGTTGTGTTGGGGGGTTGAGGTTGCTTGCGTTTCTGCTTTGGAGGTCCCTGTTGCTTGGGTAGATTTTTTTTGTGAGCCTCCATGAATGTAGGTGTGTGTTTTGTGTTTCTATGTGTGTGTTTTGGTGGTGTAGGTTTTGAGGGACTATGTGTTGAGTGTGGTGTGGTGCAAGTATTTACCTTCTCCTCTTGACTGTCCAGTCTTGGGTGAAGAGAGCTTTGCTTCCAGGTTGGCTATATAAGTGCATCTCTCACAGGTTGTAGTGTTAGGTGGTAGGAGGAGAGGGTTGTCTGTGTACATGAAGCAATTGCTGCATTGCCCCAAGATGCCCAGCTTCATCAGGTAGACAGGAGAAAGCACTGGGAGCTGACCCTTAGACATGCCTGGATAGGTGCTTATTTATTAAGTACTAAAAACTGTTTTCCTCTAGACAAGTGAGGAAAGTTGAGTGCTGTAGTAATTTGTAGCTTATTTAGTGCTTACACTGAGTACTGAACAAGTGCTGAGCTCAAAGAAACAGATTTGAGTGTTGAAACTAGAAAATTGGCTAGTTTTAAGAAACAAAATTAAGCTAGAAGGCTTCCCTCCAACACAGAAAGGTGTGGGGGCTCAGAAGCTTACAAACAGTCCTGGATACAGCAAATCTGTATCTGGACTAGACAACTTACAGGAAAGGCAGGAAACAAGCTTAGAATTTTTTTTTTTTTGTAAAGTGGAAAGGGGAAAGGAGGAGCAGAAACTAACTGGATTGGCCTTCTCAAATGTTCTCCCTGGATTAGGTAGAATGAGGTAATGACACTAGACTGGGAGGAGTATCCCAGATCAAATTTACAGTAGGGGCAGGCAACTGCAAAGCCACCAAGTATAAAAACAGGATAACAACAGGGAAGGAGAGTGGGAAAAAAATCAGAACAAACAAACCCATCCAGATGCTTTACAATTGTAGAAAATTCTAGTTAATACCTCACACACAGTGAGTAAAATAAAAGTGCTATAAATAACTCAGAAATAAGCAAAAAAAAGGATACTTAATGTTATATATCACAGATTACTTAGCTCAGAACCCTTCCTCCTACTTCCTCCGATTAGCTCAGTGTGAAATGGCAGAAACACTCACAAGTTAACTTCTTAAGTAACAAAGTTGAAACCTGAAACAACTTTAAAAAAAGCTTGAAAGAACCAATGAGGTGCTTACTCCAAAGCGTAGTCCAGGCAACCCCAGTCAGCCAATGACCACAAACAATTCACTCTCACTGAAATGCTATACTAGCTTTGACTAAGCTATGATGGCCTGGAACATGTGCTTAGACACACAGCCTCTACTAACAAACAACTAGGCTCAAAACACAAGCCTGAATATGGACAATGATACACTACCAACACTACTTAGGTAGCAAAAAATACAGAAATGTTTAAACAGATAAGGGATCAAGGAGATTATATCCACTTACTATATCCACTGTAAGCTTGGGAAGTAGTTTGAGTAACCACCTTTGTTTTAACATACATGTACTGCAGGTTATGCACTCTGCACCTCAAATTATGACATCAATCAGTAGCACCATTCCACAGGTCATCCAGTAATGTATCAGACAAACACAGGAGTTATGGAGAACAGAGCAAAAATATGAGCCAGACATCTAGACATTCATCAAAACTCTGTACATTTGTGAGGTATGTTCTGTAGGAGTTGCCATAGTGCTATACAGGTGAACAGAGATAATATTTACATGGGTGCAGTGTGTGCTAGGTGAAGGCCCATCACCTGCTAACACCACTCACATATTCCAGAGGTGTATATTAGTAGCAACAGTAGGTGGAAAGGCCTGCACTGTATGATGCTGAGGGTCTGTTCATTGTGTGTATGTTATTGTCTGATTGCATGTTATGAATGTCCCCAGTTGGCTATTGTGAGGTCTGTGTAATGCCTTTGAGGCACCTCACCTGTATATATATATGTGTGTGTGTGTGTGTGTGTGTGTGTGTGTGTGTGTGTGTGTGTGTGTGTGTGTGTGTGTGTGTGTGTGTGTGTGTGTGTGTGTGTGTGTGTATACCAGCAAACCTTATAGTGCTGGTAGTAATTTACATATGTTGTTTTTTCCTCACAGATGGATATGGTGGCCACAGTCGCTCCCACTCTGATCCTGATGTCAGTGTCTCTGCAGACTCTGACCATGCTAATGGTCTTATTCAAGAAATGGTGGGGTTGTTAGGGGCTGAATCTGTGCCATCGGTTGGCATCCAACTGTTGTTAACCCCATCCCTGCATACAGTCACAATGCCCACACATATCCCGTCACCAGTGGCCATAGATAATGGGCAGTTGGCAGGTGGTGGCATGGAACAGGCTACTGTGGTGACTATGGCAAGTGAGGGTGCAGGCACTAGCCATAGCCAGAGTTCTGATGAGGTCCCACACAGGCAGATGGGCATGGGTTCTCAGAGGAAGATTGCAGCCAACCATGCCCCTGTTGCAAGTGTCACAGCAGCAGTAACCAGACGCATGTTTTGGGCCATCATGGAGGCACAGGCACATAATGAATGTAATACCAGACATATATGCAGGGTCATGGATAAGCACATCCCTGGTGTCTGTGGTGATATTCCTGAACCCACTGAGGCCACCTGTGAGCCTACTGAATTCATGGATAGATGGTGGGGGGAGACCTTGTCACTCCTTGACCATGGAATATCTGTGCTTGAGTGTTAGGCGGGGGATGGCCAGCAGCCATGTGGATGTAAGGGCAGCACCAAAATCAGCTGAGGGTCTATGTGGCCATGCACCATCACGTTCCCATACTGGCAGTACTACCAGCACTATTGAAGGGGGTGTGCTGTCCACGCCATGATGCAGCAGGCCATGGGCACATGCCTAGCCAGTCCCAACAGGGATGCAGATCCAGCAGACAGCAGTCACAATCGGGGAGTAGTACTGCATCTGGACTTGGTCCTGGTGGTTCTGATGAGACCCCTGGCAGGACCAGTTCCCACGTCTGTGGCCAGAGATGGTGAACTGTACACCCTGGCATGTACAACCCACAGCTGTCCAAACTACCCCTGTGTAGGGTAGCCACATGCCGTGACTGCGTGCATACAAACACACACACATCACCATCAGGCAAGTCACACACACACACACACACACACACACACACACACACACACACACACACACACACACACACACACACACACACACACACACACACACACACACCACCCCTGCACAACCCATTTAATGAACACCCCACAAACACATACACATGATGTCAACCATATGGCCCAGCCTAGGCCTCTGGCAAACCCACACCACGCCCTGTGCATATGATGATACCTGTGCCACATCCCAGTCATCCATACCATCGATGCAGGGACATGCTAATATGGGTCTGATCCACAGGATGAATATAGTACAGTACAGCTATGTAATACTATCTGCGGTGCTGTCTGCTTGCAATTGTTATGGGTATACATACAGATGTATGTACCTTATTAGCCAGGATGCATTATTGCTGTTAGTACCACTGACTGAATATAGTCTGACATGCTATATTCTACTTGTGTTCCAGGTGTCTGTGTGTCTGCAAGCTGTGGCCCTGCAGACATTCCCAAGAGGGAGTATGGCAGAGTGGGAATACACTGACAGTGTAATAGGCAAGGTACAGCTTTATGTGTACATGTACCAGGTGTGTATGCATGCAACAGTGTATGAGGGACACTTTTGTCAGACAGTGTGACCTTGCATACATACCCCTTGTCACACACAGGTAGCCGTCAGACATGTCAGCTCAGTGTTGTGTAGTACCACAGGCTCATACATACAGAACAGGTTACTGCAGTACTGTCAGCAGGTCCCTCACAAGCGTAGCCATTACATTAACTGCAACAAAATTCGCCTGTCAATACCTGTTGGCCCTGATGCAGTTGATGAGAGTATGCATGATACTGTGTATGAAATGTTTGTGGTATATATTCCTGAGTGAACCGAGTAGAACAGGGAGACAAAATGGTATATCCTTTGCATGCACACAGTAAGGACTGACACAGGGGATGTGCACATAGTAACATAAACACAGCTGACAATAGACAGATTAGTAAACCTACATTTCCAGCTTGATGTACTGTACTACTTCCTACAAATGGCATGCCCCACATAGATTATATGCATGGGACATAACACTCCACCTCTTACAACACATAATGTTCTGAATGCCTTCATAGATAATGAGATAACCCACCAGAAATAGCATCTGGAGTCATCTATTGCTCCTACAAGCCTGGACAAGTTATGGTGTAGTAGCAGACCTTGCATCAGCATGATGATTCGTCAGTATGATGCCTGATGCTGGTATGTGTGTTACTACACTCACTGTGCCTGACTTGGCAACAATATCACATACATGGGCATTGATAAGGGACACAGACCACATATACTTTGCAAACATTTGGATATTCCATAAGCATCTCTACAGAGGACTGGTATGGTGTGCACAATGGTTTAACATGCTGCATGTGAGGCAGATGCTATTACCATGCTGTATAAAGTAATGCCATCAGGAGGTGGTAAATAGGAGTGGATGGTACACACATCAAAATGGTATAAGCCAAACAGGATATGATCCTCACCCAAACAGTTGCCAGTATTGAGATTAGAACCCCTACCTATCTAGTTATTTCTACTATAGTGTTATTCAGTTATCAGACATGCCACAGAGCTTACATAAATTCATCTAGTCCCAAGGTACTTTTAAGATGAATGACAGCAGACCTAGTAAAGTAGGGTGCTGGGAAGTTTCCAGGGTAGTACACAACTCAAAATGGTATAATACACACCGTATATGACTCTCACAAAAACACACACAAGCATTTACCAGTAGTGAGATTAGAGCCCGTACCTATTTATTTCTACTATAGTGTTACGCAGTTATCAGATGTGCCACAGAGCTTACATAATTTCACCTACTCCCAAGGTATTTCTAAGGTGAATGACATCAGCAGGCCTAGTAAAGTAGAGTGAGGGGAAGTTTACAGGGTGCTACACAACTCAAAATGGTATAACACACTCAGTATGTGCCTCTCACACAAACAGTTGCCAGTAATGAGATTAGAACCCTACCTACCTAGTTATTTCTACTATAGTATTACACATTTATCAGAAGTGCCAATGAGTTACATAATTTCACCTTGTCCCAAAGTATTTCTAAGGTGAATGACATCAGCAGGCCTAGTAAAGTAGGGTGATGGGAAGTTTACAGGGTGGTGCACAACTCAAAATGGTATAACACACAAACACACACTTCCCAGTATTGAGAGTAGAACCCCTGCCTATCTAGTTATTTCTATGATGTTGTTATGCAGTTATCCCAAGTGCTACAGACTTTACTGGGCTGACAATTGTCCAAAGGTGCTGATAACTACACAGCTGAGGTAAACTGTTACAGCTGCCAGACAGTCTGACTTCAGTTTTCCCTTAGATCTTGCTAGTTCTTTCTCGCCTGCACTTCAAATAGCCTTAATAGCTTTGCACTTCAACATGTTTTTTTTTATCAATTATTCTAGCACACCTGAGAGCCATCAGCAGTAATCATTCCTCATGGAATTAGCTTCAGTACTTAGTAGTTATGACCACCCCTCCTGGCATGATTAAAGTGCAGTTTTCTGTGCTTTTGCTCATTAACCTGGTGCACTTGGGCATTCTGAGGCACTGTTGCCACTGCATCATGTACACAGACAACCCTCTCCTCTAAACTCCCAAGACTCAGACTTGTGAGAGATACCCCTATATCACTGAATTGGAAGATATGCACTCTCCAGCGAAGACTGAACTAGCTGGTCAAGAGGAGAAGGGTCAACACCTACAACACACCGCATGGAATACATACCCCTCCAGAACACCCACTATCACAGTTCTGACAAACAATAACCACACACCCACCATCACATAGGCACTCGATAGATAGCTACCCAAATAGCGGAGACCACCAAAACAGACACTCACTCAACCACCACAACACAGCACAAGCCACAGCACACATATGTCACCTACACAGTGTGCCTTTCAATCTAAGCCCCAAAGGCCAACCACCTTGCCTGATACAATAATCATAGGTGAATCAGTAGTGATGTCCCACTCACTAGGTTGAACATGGAGCAGGTAACAGCCAGCTGTCTATCAGGTGCCAGAATCCAACACATAACACACCCAGTCAAGTCACTCCACAACAACCACAAGTATCACTCTGTCATTGTCCATGTGTGTATGTGAATGACCTGAGACGCATCTCCATGGACTATATGAAAAGAGCCATGGTGGAGCTCTCAGATTATGTGGGCCAAGCAGGTATGACAGTAGCCCTGAGCAGTATACTACTGTCACCCAGAATGATACCACAGTACAAACAACAAATGATTGACTTCAGCAATTGGCTTAAGTGTCTGGTATCACTCTCATGGGATCCAGTATCTGTCTGCTTGGGATGACATGATTGACAGACTGCGATGGCTTGCCAGAGATTGCCTGCATCTATCACCCCCGGGTTTCCAGGTACTGGCTAAGTGTCTTGCCACCCCTATAGTGCCTTTTTAGGTGGTGTTCCAAATCAAATTACCACCGTAACAGCTATACATATATGCAATCAGGGGGTCATGCTGCTCAACACTAGACATTTACATCTCGAGATGCAGCCAATCGAAGCACTCCTCAAAATGGAGAACATTGACATTTGTGCTGTAATGGAGACCTGGTTTACAGCAGCAGATGGCACCCCTGCACTGCCAGCCAAAAACCCATTCCACACCTGTCAGCCCCAAAAGATGGACCACATCTGCAAAGGCAGTGGTGTCTCCATATTAATAATGGATATGCACACATCCAGAGTAGTATCACAGCATATGGCTTCTGAGATACTTCAGGTACAACTGACATTGGGTAATAGTGCAATCAAGGTCATAGCCTGCTATAGGTCCAGAGCCATGTCCCTAGGCTCTCAATCCACATTCCTCAACACCCTGGAAACTATCAAGGTCCAACCCAACACTCTCATACTAGGAAAGTTCAACTACACCTCCCTCAACTGGGTAAGATACTCAAGCACCAATACACTGGCCCAATGCTTCCTGGAATTCATCAGTTCCAATGCCCTGGACCAGCTCATTCTGAGACCCAGTATAGGAAGCAATATCCGTGACCTGTATTGATTGCTAACATATGGGACCCTTTCTTGACAACAGTAGTCAATCCCTACCTGGTCAGATCCAACATAGAGTAATCACCATGGAAATCCACATCACACCCACACACATCCCACATAGGTAACCATCTTGAAAAACTTCTCCAAAGCTGACTTTGGACTCCTAAAAACAGAGGTGGCTAACTTCACAGTACCCATGTCAATGGAAAATACCTGCATGCCTGCCGGATCATACACAAATGCACTGTAGAAACATGTACATCAATGCATGGAACTAGCCATTCCCAACAGAACCATGACACTCTCTGCCAAACAATGAAGGACAATCTGGTGGTCCCCTGCCACTAATAACCTGTACAACAGAAGGAAGAAACTGTTGCAGAAAAAGGTGAAGTCCCAAGACTGGTAAAACTCCCTTATTAGCCTCAACAACAACTTGAGATCCCTCATGAAATCATCTAAAGCCACCTATGATGGCAGAATTGCAGCAGACACTGACAACAATCACACATCCTTTATTAGTGATATCAAGAACCTCCATGCCAATACCCAGAAGTGCTCTAAGTTACTGCACAATGCTACCTCCTATACTGAACCAACTGATATTGTGAACATTCTTGCCAACACATTCAGTGCCAGCTTTACCCCTCTCTCCTCTCTAAGGGAACAATCAGAATGCCAGACACCCAGGATTACTGCTACCCAGGTTACACCTGCATTGTCCATGGGCAATAATACAGCTTCCATGGGACCCCAAATTATCCCTGGCTGTGTTCTACTGTGCCCTGTTCAGTCACAGCCTCACCTCAGGCTTTGTCCCTCCCAAATGGCACACTGCTACAGTCATCCCTCTCCATAAAGGTGTGGCAACTACAGACCCTGGGAATTATCAGTCCAGTAGCCTGACAAGTCTGATGTGTACACCTATGGAGCGCATCATCAGGGACGTGATTGACAAACATATAGGTAATCTCCTAACTTTGGACCCTACACAGTTTGGCTTTGTGAAAGGTAGATCATGCCTACTCAACCTGGTTGACTACTTTGAGTCAGTCACTAGGGCTGTGTATGACAGTAAGGCTCCGCATACAGCTTACATAAATCTGGCCAGGGCTCATGATACCATTCCTCAGTCAGGAATTATGGGTGAACCCACCAAACTAGGCATCAACCCCTATATCACTAGGGGGGTGAAAATTGGCTCACAGATAGAACACACAGTGTGAAAGTAGTGAGCTCCAAGTCAGACTGCCAGCCAGTCAAAAGTGGAGTCCCACAGGGATTAGTCCTGGGTACTCTCCAGTTCAGCATGTACTTCTCAGGAATCCAGGCCAACACAAAGGAACTCTGGCTGACCAAGTTCACAGACAACTGCAAGCTGGGAGCCTTCATTAACTCCACATGTGATGCAGACATCCTATAGAAAGTTCTCACTGAGACCACTGATAGGTGTGGAAACACCACAAAATGCATCATCAGCCCCTTTGGTAAAATCTCAGTTCCCACTAAGTACCACATTGATGGAAGCCCACTGAACACTGTAGGTATTATAAGAGATCTGGGGACCCAGGTTGACAGCAACCTGTCTTTTACCCACCCCATTGCCACTATGATTAGGAAATCCTTCTATGTGGCACATCTCTTTACCAAGGGTTTTGTATCCGGGAAGAAGGAAGTCATCGTCTCCGTGTAATCTTCCCTCATTAGACCAATCATCAAGTATACTGTCCCATTTGGCATGTACCTCATTCGACACCTGCAACAGCTGGAGAGGCCACAGAAGTACCTCACAATGAGGATCCTAGGCATTAAACACATGTCCTACACAGACAAACTCAAAAGACTCCAGCTATTCTCTGTCTCATATCACTTACTTAGAGGCAATCTCTGCTTGACTTGCAAAGCCATGTCTGACCCAACTCTTTTACAAATGCTACATCTAAGGACATCCCAATCTCTCTGCATCACACACTGCAGGGACCTCGGCCTCATTACCACAATCAACACAACATGCTGGAGGGAAAGGTTCCTCACCCAGAGACTGAAAATGTCCTGGAATAGACTTCCCATACATGTCAAGCAAAGCACCTCAATGACCCTGTTCCAGAGAGATCTTGATGAGTGGATGGGTAATAGAAAGTTCACCCCAGCGATCACTCCAGTGGCTCTACTTTATGGGGTCACTGGGAACTAATGTCGGGTGGCACAATGACAAGGCACTTCTATGGGCTAGGCTTGTAATGGCTCCAGGGCCATTATCCTAGTACACATCTATGAACCTATAAGAGGAGTGACATCGGCATGACTGATACAGTAGGCCAGTGGGTAGTAACTTATCAAAATACTTCTTCCTACAAACATAGTTATTTGTACTATAGTGTTACGCAGTTATCGCATGTGCTACAGAGCTTAGTGGACTGACAACTGGCCAAAGGTGCTGATAAGGGGAATGACATCAGCAGGACAGATAAAGTATGCCGGTGGGTGGGAAACTTATTAAAATACTTCTTCTTACAAACATACACACACTCATTTGGTAGACTTGAGATTACAATCCTGTCTAGCAAGTTATTTGTACTATAGTGTTACACAGTTATCACACACGCTGCAGAGCTTACTGGGCTGACACCTGACCAAAGATACTGATGAGGGGAATGACATCAGCAGGAGTGATAAAGTGGGGCACTGGGAAGTATTGTGGGTGGGAAAGGCCTAAAACTGTTTCACCTACAAACAATACACACACTCCCTCACTCTCACATACATAACTGTCACACACACAGTTGCCAGTATTGAGATTTGAACCCCTACCTATCTAGTTATTTCTACTATAGTGTTACACAGTTATCACATGCACTAGAGAGCTTATAGGGATGATCAGTGTCCAATGGTACTTCTAAGGTGAATGAAAGCAGAAGAGCTTGTGAAACAGGGCAATGTGAAGTGTACTGACTGGGAGGAGTCTCCTAATACTTGGCCTTATGGAGACACACACACACACACACACACACACACACACACACACACACACACACACACACACACACACACACACACACACACACACACACACACACACACACACACACACACACACACACACACACACACACACACACACACACACACACAGGTGATGATATAAACTCAACCTCAGTAATGTTACACAATGGGGCTCACCTTTTATGCTGGCATGTGTGACTGTTTACAACTGGTATGCCACTGTCCACAACAGGACGTCACTGTATGCTATTCAGAGTATCCATGTGTGTGACTCACTCTATGATCCCTGTGTCTCTCTCTGTATCACTGTCTGTCTCTCAGTTCCCCTCATCTATGTGTGTGTATGCTTGACATATGTTATTTGCTGCCCATATATAAGTGTGTGTATCTCATGCAACAGATGCAGATATATCACATGTTAGCCACCTACAGCTAGCTGAGGGTAACCCTGTCTGATGTGTGTGTGTGTGTGTGGGGGGGGGGGCAGTTGAGGTGTACATAGCTGTCTGTATGCATGGAAATATATACACAATACAGTCATATATTCCAGTGTGGGTTCCAACATGTCCTGTGATTCTCTAAGTGTAGGAGCATGCCCAGTGTGACCTTCTATAGTTAGATTGGGACTCATTTCCAGAGATAGGTGTACTCCAGTCCAGGGTATTGTGTGCTACAGCCATACCTCTCAGGTGTACACAGGACTTTCCTCAGGGTACTTGCTTTGTTTAGCAGACACTTTCTGACATATCTGTAGTCTGAAACTGCAATGTATTGTGTCATTATCTAGTGCCAGACATCCTCAGATCATCACAGTGCTTTACCAGAAGAATGTTAGTTGTATGATGCATAGACCAATATTATGAGGGCAGCTATGTACATTCTTGCCAAAAAGGCCATTTGTGAGGTGCGGCTACAGTCATTGTAGTAATGACACACAGATGTGTGAAAAGTCCAGCAACCTAGTGATATACTGGCTGGGGATCTCCTGCTTGTGTGGTATCTTTCTAACCTGAGATGTCATATTCTTGTGTGTGCATACCTCTGACCTGTATATTTTTGTCAGGTTGTCCAGGTGTTTGGCTAGAGGTTTCATCCTTTCTATGTAAACTTGTGTTTTTATGGCAAGTTAGTTACATATAATTGAAGTGTGATGTTACAAAATAATACAGGTATTACTGTTTCCGAATACATAACCTTCAGACAGTTACCACTACTGCAAACCCCTCACCCCACCAACTTTCTCAGTATGTAATGGCGATATTTATGACACATGCCTATCATTGTGCTTTTGTTCCACTTTTCTTTCTGCCCTTGTCCAGACATCTTGCTGTCAGAGGTTGGGAGTTATAAGTGTGGGTACAGAGTGCATTCAACTGTGCAGGCATGTCCATTATTTGTAAAAGCAAACATAAGAAAAAGGATTATTGAGAATGACCACTGGCAACAGTACCACACAGCACTTATATTCACAAAAGCCTTGACACCTCTGCTACACATCCTTCAAGATGTCAGTAATATGTGTAGCATATTCCACATAGCACTGTGACTTCCAGGTATGTCATTGGCAGAGCAGTGTGTGTCACTGACATGCATAACAGTTGGCACTGCAGTTATCTGCACATGGCCCTGTCAAAGGTAGCACTGTACCTAGGACAGTATAAGACGACTGCCAGGAGAACATGCTGGCCAGATCCAGACAGTATTAACCACACACACACACATAGCTCATTGACCCCTGCATATTGTGGACAAGCAACATATTTTCATGTGTATTGGTACAGCCCTGGCAATGTGTGCTATGCTGCTATTTCCATGCAAACATATATGTTACTGCATTTGTGTGGTTATATGGGGGGGGGCACACCTGTCCATTGTACACATTTGCACAGACTGTGCTGGTATTTGCTTTACATTTTGGTTCCATTTACCATACAATTGTGCCCTGTCATGGGGACTGGAGGCATATCAGTAAAGAGCCCAGGTCAGATTGTACCGGCATACATTTGAGTTTCAGACTTTTTACCCTTCATAGCCTTACTGCAACTGTGGGTCCTGTTGTGCTATCACTGTGTGAGTCTGTAGGGGGTTAATTCAACATTGCTGCCATTTGTGTGCCTTTACCAGACATTTTTCTGTGGTTTTCTACAGCTGACTTGCTGTGTGGGTTTGTGGGGTGGTTAGGGGACCTCCACCCTGACATCCATGCCTGTGACCCATGACCCCCCACTTAGTTGTCCCCATACCTATACTGCAGTGGGATTTGCCACCTTGGGTACTACTGCATAGTGTGTGTGGAGGCCAGTTTTAGCCAGACATTTCCTGGTGGCCAACATAGCTGTCAGTTGTGTGCTGCTATCCCAGTAGGCCATCCCATTCCCTTGCATGCATGCAGCATTACTATAGATATGCTAGCAGAACCTACTATTCCATTCATTTATTGTTAAGAAGACTGACTTACCTTGTGCTTGCAGCAGTTATGATGACAGTGCTTGAGGGCCGCCTATGTTGGATGCACACAGTACACTGCCTATACATGGTAAGTTACAGGTAATGTGATGTGTGTGTCATCCATTTTACTGTGTGTGTGAGTCAGAGAGAAGTGTCAGTCCCTGGGGTCCCTACAGTGTCAGTTTGTGTGCTTATTCATTGCCTCTTTGCCAAGGCCCGAGCATACTGGGAATGCTTCCATCTGCCTATGGTAGCAGGCTCAGGGGCCTCCTCATGTGAATCCCTCTGTGCCTGTGGAGAACTTAGCATGTGTGTAGCATGGCACATACTATGAACATGTGTGCACATGTGGCTGGAGAGTACTGCAAGGCTCCACCAGATATATCAAGGCAGCAGAGCCATGACTTGAGCATCCCAAGCACATGCTCTATAATGATCCTGGTTTGTGCATGTCCCTCATTATGGCATTATTGTGTGGGTGCGTGTGCATTTCTGATGGGTGTCATCATCCATGGCTCAAGTGCATAACCAGCATCACCCACCAGATGGCCATATGGGATTCCCCCACTGGCAAATGCCTGGTACACCTGTGATGAATGCCAGATGTGGGAGTTGTGATAGCTTCCTGGGCTGCCAGCACACACATTCATGATAATGCTCTGGGCATTGCACATGACCTGGCAGTTGATGGAGGAGAAACCCTTGCAGTTTATGTAGACCATACCATATTTACTAGGTAGTGCTTTGATGTGGATGTGCGTGCAGTCTATGGCACCCAGTACCTCTGGGTATTCTGCTATATGGCGGAAGAGATGCATATTGCTGGTCCTCTCCTCTCAGGTGTTGGGGAAGTAAATGTGCTCACTGGCATGTGGTAGCATGGCATCCAGGAACTGGTGGAGTACCCTGGATGCAGATGCCTGTGAGACCTCCATCATGCCCCCAGTAGGTCTTTGGAAAGTACCTGTAGCTAGAAGTCTTAACACTACACATACCTTGGTATCCACTGGGATGGGTTCCCCTCTGTTGGTTCTAGCTCCAAGTTGAGGCCTGCACAACTTGATGAGTTGCTGAAGTATGTCACTGTCCACCCTGTAGTGCTCTACTATCTCCAGATCATGTAGCCCCATGTAGGTTACCCTGGGTCTGAACACACTTCTCCTCCTCCTTGGTCTGTGGCAGCTGTCAGCATTATCCTTCTCTCCACACTCAGCCTCTAGCACATACTGATGGAACAAAGCAATGGCAGCCTCTAACATTTTTCCGGTTAAAATTCCCCCGCATGTGTACACCAATGGTGCAGAGTTTGTGAGAAAACCAGACTGTAAGGTGTTTGCATGGTTTATACTGTTGTGCTGCAGATGCTGCCTGTATGATTAGCTATGATACATTCCAGCTGCCACCTATATTACTCATGGCTTTGCTTTGGCCACTGTGAGTGTTAGAGGCATTACTGGTAATTTGTGCATGATTGCCTTTATTCTGCTGTTGCCCTTTTTTTTAATTATTTTTTACTTACATCTCCTCCCACTTTCAGCTATGCAGCCACCTGCCAGCTGTATTATTATGTGCTTTGCATGGCCCATTGTAAGTTGCAAGAGTCCCATATTAGTGATTTCTACTTCAATTTTCTTTTATTGTGCTGTTGTCCTTTATTTATTTTTTTACATCTCCTCCCATTTTCAACTATGCAGCCACCTGCCAGCTGTATTAATGATTGCTTTCAATGGCCCATTGTGTGTTGCAGTATCCTATATTGCTGTTTGTACTGCATTTCCCTTATTCTACTATTTCCTTTTACTTTTCCTATATCCTTCCTGTTTAAGACCCGGCACGCTGCCAAGACCCATTTAGCTAGTGTAAACAGCAAGAAATGGCCCTCCTCTGGCCGTGAACATGCTCCTCAGTTCATGAAATAAGACTATACAGCCTCGGACACACACCCTCCCTTAGCTGTGCTTAGCTAAGCACAAACACGGCCAACGGAGCTCCACTGTGCTTACAGCAAGCATGACACACCCCTTTTCATGTTAGTTGCTCCTCCTGCCTACACGATGGTGTTACAGCACCTACATGGTTAGGTGCAGTGTGACACTTAGAAGAATTATGTGATTCAGTACAAGTCCCCTCATTAATATACCCCACTGCCTTCTCCATAGTTACTGCACTACACAAGAGCCTTCCCCCTTAGCAACCACTGTTCCCTGCCATTGTTTTGATTCTGCTTGCCATTGACTGTAATAGCAAAATGCAGCTTTCACCTAAAATGGACTTTTCTCATTTGTTTTTTTATTTTCCCCACCATTCCATTTGTGCAGCACTTCCCTTTGCTTAAACGGCTGAGATCGTCTGAGAAATAATAAACTTTTATTTTAAAAAAAAAAACTTCTCCAAAGCCAACTCCATGCTTCCTAAGACAGAATTGGCAAACTTCACGACACCCATGCAAATGTAAAGTAGAAGTACAACTGCTGAATCTTACACCAATGCCCTGGCCGAGCACATATGCATGTGCATGGACCGTGCCATCTCAAATAGAACCAAGACACTCTCCTCCAAAAAAGGAAGGTAATCTGGTTGGTCCCCTGCTATAAATAAACCCTACAAAAGAAGGAAAAAACTGTAGCAAAAAAGAGTAAAATCCCATAATTGGAAAAGCTCTCTTGTCTGTCTCAGTAGGAAGTTGAAATCCCTCATAAAATCCTCCAAAGCTAGTTATGAAAACAAAATCACCATATATTCTAAAGACAACCACAAGGCATTCTATAGTTATATCAAGAATCTCAATGGCAACACTCAGATCTGCTCTGAGTTACAGCACAATGGCACTGAATATACAGAACCAACTGATATTGCCAACATCTTGGCAGATAGAATCAGTGCTAATTTCACCCCCTTCTCATTCCCTAAAGGGCCCATCTGAATACCGGAAGAATGCCAAGTCCCGGTAATCAAGGCCACACAGGTAAAAACTGCACTCTCTAAAGCCAAGAATACAGCATCCATGGGACCAGACAACATCCCAGGCTGTGTTCTACATGAACTACAAAATGAACTGGCACCCCACCTAAGTACCATGTTCAATCATAGCCTTACGTCAGGCTTTTTGCCTACTGGATGATGCACTGTTACGGTTATCCCACTCCACAAGGGGGGATCCACCATGGACCCCAGGAACTGCCGACCTATTAGCCTGATGAGCCTAATCTCCAAGGCTATGGAACGTATCATCATAGAACATATAAACAAAGACATAAGTAACCTTCAAACTCTGAACCCCACCCAGTTTGAGTTCGTGAAAGGTAGATCATGTCTCCTAAACCTGACTGACTTCTTTGAAGTAGTCACTTGAGCCATGGACGAGGGTAAGGTGATTCACACAGCCTATTTAGACCTCGCCAAGGCCTTCAGCACCATTCCCCACTCTGGAATCATAGATAAACTCACTAAACGAGGCATAAATCCTTATGTCATGCATTGGGTTGCCAACTGGCTCACTGACAGAACCCAGACCGTGAAAGTAGCCAACTCCAAATCTGACTCCAGACCAATAACAAGTGGAGTACCAATGGGTTCAGTCCTGGGTCCCTTCTTGTTTGGCATCTACTTCTCTGAAGTTCAGGCCAACACTGAGGGTCTATAGTTAACAAAGTGCACAGATGACTGCAAACTGGGAGCCATTATTGAATCCCCAAATGATGTGGACATTCTACAAAAGGGCCTCATTGAGACAGATGCCTTGTGTCAAAGCCATGGCCTCAAGCTCAACACCAAAAAATGCATAGTCATCCCCTTTGGGAAAAACCCTGTACCCATGAACTAGCACATAGGCAGTAGTCCACTTAACACTGAAAGTTTGATAAGAGACCTAGGGACACAGGTGGACAGTGGTCTCTCCTTTAATAACCACATCGTCACAGTAGTCAGGAAACCCTTCTACATGGCACACCTCATCACAAAAGGTTTCTCACCCAGAAAAAAGGAGGTCATTGTTCCTCCCTACTCATCCCTCATTAGACCTATTATAGAGTACAATGCCCCATTTGGTATGTACCTCACAAGACATTTACAACAACTGGAAAGGCCACAGAAATATCTCACAAAGAGGATCACCAGCCTCAAACAGTTGCCTTATGCAGACCATCTCAAAAAACTCCTGCTCTACGCCGTTGCATATCGCCTACTCAGAGGCGATCTCTGCTTAACATACAAGGCCATGTCAAACCCAGAGCTGCTGGACATGCTACACTTAAAGAAATCCCAATCCCTCTGAGCCACACTCTCCAAGGACCTAAACCTTGTCACCACAATAAACAAAATATGTTGGAGTGATAGGTTCTTGTCCCAGAGACTTCCCATACTCTATAACAGACTGCCCATTCATGTCAAACAGAGCACCTCATTAGCCCTTTTTTAAGAAAAATCTTGACAATTGGATGGGAGACAGGAAGTTCACCCCCAGGGATCACTTCTGTGGCTCTGCTCGATAGGGGCACAGGAAAATAATTTTTTGTGGGTGGCGAAAGCCAGGGAATATTTATGGCTAGGCTTATATTGGGCCTATTGCCGATAGCCTAGTACCTACCTATGAATCTATGAACATGCCAATGGCAATATATTTGGCCACTGGCATGCTTACAGTTTAGGGTTTATGCTTTTATTGGAGCTGTCATGACTCCGTTTTCAATTTTGCAGAAATGCATTCGACTAGTAGCCAAATGCATTTCTGCAGCTTACACTGTTCCTGCATGGCTACCTACCTGCTTCCTGGATCACTATTTTGCCTCATTTGCATAGTTTTCACCAGCAAATGAGGTCATTAGCATCCCGCGTGGGTTTCTGTACAGGAACAGTGTCGGCTCACTCATGCACATCAATACTGCGAGTTCCTGGATTGCTCGGCAGCCATATTCCATGCAGGAGCAGCTACACTGCTCCTGCACAGGAATTTTTGCTTTGTGAATCTGGTGGATGGTCTTTTCTATGGTTTGTTCAAATCTCTTGGGTCAATGCATATTCTGATTTCACCTGAGCCTTTTTTGTGAGCTGCTAGCGTAGATGACACCCATTCTGTTGGTTCTGTAACTGGACAAATTACACCTTGCTGCACCATTTTATCCAACTGAGCCTTAACTTTATCCTGCATAGCTATCAGAACTCTTCTTTCTGGCCTGACTACTGGAGTGTCCTCTGGGTCTATCTTCATGGAATATACTACTGGAAGTTTGCCCAACCTGTCATCAAAAACATCAGCATATTCTGAGAAAATGACTTTAGAAAAATTAGAACTAGGAGATGCACTTATGTGATGAACTTCTTTGGTAAAAGAAAGCAGATTCATTCTCAAACTATCTTTGAGACCCAATAAAGAATGTACTGGCCTTCTGACTACATAGAATAACAAGTTGTAACAGTTGTTGGCCAAATAACATGATAGCATCACTGAGTCTTCAGTTTGAATCTCTTCATCTCCATAAGCAACAAGTTTTGCATTATTGGCCACATTGGGTTGCTCATTAGTTCTCACTCTAGTAAATGTGTCTGCTGATATAACATTATATTTTGAACCAGTGTCTACTTTAAGCTCTGTGGCTTTACCATTGATTCGTTTTTTGCCAATAAATTCACTGCATCAGCTCTTTCACCAATTACTAGCACAACATCTACTTAGAAAGCTGACTGTTTTGTCTCTAACTGATCAACCTGATTTTTGTGTGACCCTTCTTTACAACTGTGTGAGGTTTACCTGATTTGCAAACTTTTTGGAAATGGTTGCATTTTTTACAATTGTGACATTGCTGACCAAATGCTAAGCATTTCTCTCATTTAGACTCATGATTTGCACCACAATTGCGACAGTTAACAATAAAGCTGGACTTGGATTTTGCTGATTCATGCTTGTACTGTATTGAGCATGCTCCTTTAACTGAACTGGTCTTAGAACTTGCTGGAAAACTACATGGTTTCCTTGATGAGCCAGCAGGGGGTTGTGGCCGCTATGTGCTTGGTAGGCCTATTTCGGTTTGCCATGTGCTGCATGCTGTCTACATTTGCTGTGGAGCCTGCTAAAACCATGCTCTTCTCTCTTGCAAGCATGCTTGTGTATTTTACTGTTACTTTGTGGATTTGGCAGATCTGTATGGCTTTACTCAATGTTAAATCACTATCACAAAGCAAGATCTTTCTCACAGCAGCACTATTAATACCACACACGAGTTTGTCCTTTATTAATTCATCTTTCAAGTCACCAAACCGACACATTTTAGCCTTGTTTCTCAGATTAATTATATAAGCTGCAAAAGTTTCCCCTGGTTTCAGATCTCTCATGTAAAACAAATGCCTGTCTAATGTAATATTTGTCCGGGGGTTGCAAATTTCTCTGAACTTGCGGTTCAAACACTCTGAGTCTTCCCTTGACTCAGCCTGTACAACAATAGAACAGTTTTCACCCTCTCTTTCATACACTGCTAGTGCATACACAAATTAATGCTCTCTTTCTATGGTCTCTGATCCAACTAAGTTTAGCAAAATTAATGCCTTAGTGCATGCATCTTTATCTGAATAAGCTGCTTGTATAAAAATATTGTAGTCTTGCTCAAATATTCTCCAGTTCTCTGCAATATTCTGATCAAACACAAGCGGTAAGGGCTTTCCAAATCTGTCTGCCATATTAACACATACCAGTGAAGGGTTTTGCAAATAAGCACGAATATGTACACATACACATATGCCACAAATTTATGCCAACACTTGTAACTTTGCTCAATAGCACAATGAGCCTCTGTATAGCTGAACTTTGTGAAATAAGTCCCTCAGGCACTATAATACTCTTGAAATTACTGTATTGCAAGAAATCACCTGTTATCAGTATAAGAAACATATCAAAGTAATTGCAAGCCTCTGTGTAACTGGACTTTGCAAAATAAGTTTCTAGGGCACCATAATACTTCTGAGATTATTGTATTGCAAAAGTAATTTATCATAATTTTAAGAAACACTTAGATTAACTGCACAATATGAATGAACTGGGCAGGAGAAGCTCAGAGTCAACATTTCAAAGTAATGGCACTCGGTGAATAAACTGTACAAAGCACACTGAAACTTCTGCAAAATGGTGGTACCTTTCTAGACAATTCTCTACAGTGCTAGGAACACTATGTAATGGTGCCACTTTATGAATAGACACACCCAGCACAATAAACTTTTCGAAATGGCTATACTTTGACTGCATTTCTCGAAACAATTGCACTTTGCAACAAATAACTCTTTGAAATACATGCACAGTAACAAGCACACACTGTAAGAACTTTTACACACTTTGAGATACTTTGAATAACTTTAGTTATGCCCTTGATACAATATGAAGCTGTAGTTATGCCAAAACACTGCACTTTGTCAAAAAACACACAGTCACCTTGCTTAACTTACACTCAATGTGCCCTTTTTGCCTTTATTATATTCATTTTGCTCATTTCATCTCTTTTCATGACCCTTGTACTTTTCTTGTGCTCATTTTACGCTAAACATGCCCGTTTTGTCTTAAACACACTTGTTTTGCCTTAAGCATACTTGTCTTGCTTTTAAACATGCTTGTTTTACCTTTCTGTTAATTGTTTCATCAAACACCTTTACTTTAAACATTTCCTTTAGTTATCAAGCCTTTTATGTCTCCTGCTTGTTAAATAGTGAATTTTGTGCCTTTGTAATACCCCATTTTTATGAAATAAGTCGTTTGTGTGTATTCTCATTACCGTTGTTTCTTTTCTGGTATCTTTTTGTGTTCATTTCTTTTAGTTTACTTTCACTGTTACCTCTGCACCTCATGACTCCAAATATTATTCTCTGTGATCCTGGTTCTGACACCATGTCGCTCTCCTACTTTGGACACAATAGAAGAGTCTTCGTGGGTTCCATTCAAGCAGCTTTATTTTATACAAACACATCATGATACAAGTTTACTGACCTTAACTTAAGTAACTTATATACAAACTAACTGATGTAGTCATACATGCTTACTCTCTGGCTGCACTCTCAAAAATGGCACTAGGAATGGCACATGCTTAACATTTATAAGTGCATGTACAGTCTTTGACATGCTCCTTAAAGATACAGCACATAACACGCACTCCCTGATCTATTACTGCTGATGTCTGATATTATTCTACTTGAGGAATAGTCTCTTCTGCTGAATTTTTGACAGCTAGTTCCATTTATATGGACATGCTGGATGATCTGTCTAAATATGAAAGCAATATTATTTCTGTTAAAAAGAGAAATTTTATTAGAAACTATAATGACTTTAAAAATGGCTGTATTTTCTCTTGGCCAATAACTGAGTTCAAAAAGACAGCCACCGATCAGAAGATGACAATGATGAGCAGACAAGAGAGGGTGGAACATCTGTGAATAGTCTTGATGTGATTGGGCTGCATGGGGCCATGGGACCAGTGGTTTTAAATGCTCAGCATAATGTCATCAAACTTCCTAGCAAGGAAGTTCTGAATCAGAAAGTGGCCTGTGTTTCTGGTGCCTTGGTTACTCCAGCTGTATTTGAAAATTCTTCAAATGTAATGGAAACAATTACAGTGTCTTTTCAATGACTGTCCAACTGTCAGAGAAAGTTTCCCTTCAAATAAGATCCAGTTCAGTGAGAAGTTTTGACTGAAGGAAGAAACAACCAGGTCAGACTGTTTATCCAAACATCAGAAGTCAAATAGACAGCAAACTGAACTCAACTGTCAGGTAGAATGTATGAATGTTGATACTCAGTATAAAATTATTAATGGTGTTTTGAATCTTTCTAGTTTTACTCTGACTTCTGATATGTATAAAGTTTTTTTCTAGGGGTTTGAATTTTGCGCCTTTTTGTAATGGTGATATTAGTGAAGCCATTACAGATTTAAGAATGTTTGTTAGAGATCTTAACTTAAAAATTATTTTAAAAACAATGTTACTGTTGTGGATACACTTAAATGTAAACACAAAAGTTCCTTTATATTTAATAGCATACCCCTCTTGAGTGCTTTACAAACAACGTGTAAAAAACAATTACATGAAATGTTTAATACAAATAACCATAATACATTTTATAATTTAAGTAAGAATGAGAATCTAGCTTTGAAAGAACTGAATTAAAAACATGAAATTATTATTAAACAAGCAGATAAAGGTGGGGCTATAGTGGTAATGGATACAATGTTACATAATGATAGAATGAAGCTAAGTGATGATGGTACTTTTAAAGAGGTAGACACAAGCTTTGTTCAAAAGTTGATTTTTACTTGCAACTCAGATTTATATGATATGCAACATGCACATTCTATTACTTTGGATGAGTATTTGCATATGAAAATGATGCATCCTGTTATACCAGTTATTTATGGTCTTCCCAAGATCCGTGAAGACCTAGCTAAGCCCCCAGTCAGACCAATTTTTTCGGGCTGTGGATGGGTGACACAGTTCATATCTATTTTGCACATACCAATAGGGTTCATCAACTTACATGACAACATTGGTTTATACTATATACATCTGATGTGGTTAGTCAACTAGTTTTGCATTTAGGAAATGTAGAAATCTGAAACAACAGCTCTATTACAAAGACCTACAAATTTGCTTTAAGAATGTTATAATTAAAACTAAAAAAAATGTGCCTTGCTATGATTTCCAGTTTTGTCCCTATATAAATAAGAACAATGCTTTTGTACACCCTAATACAAGTAAAACATTTAATTTTCATAATTTGCCACTTGTAAAACAACGAATGTGGTTTACTTAGCCAACTGTAAAAAATGTACTTCATTTTATGTTGGAAAAACAACAGGATGTTAAAAGAATGGATATCCCAATCCCTCTTTGACATATGTAGGGAGAAGGAGAGTAATGCCTTAGTTAAATATATCATAAGTTCAGATAAAACATAGTTTTACATTTAGGGTTATAAAAACATTGGAAAAAAGCATTAGAGGAGGGGATATTGTGTTGACTACTGAGTTTAAAACCTGTTCTCCAAAGAAGTTCTCTTTTTCTATAAAGCAAGCACTTAATTGTTTATTTTAATTATTCTGTTGTTGCTGTGCTTCTATTGGTTTGAATTCGTTCGTGTGGTGTATATATGAAAATGTGTTTTACTATGATTTTAAGCACTGAAGAAGAGTTTTATCTCAAAAGCTTTGCTATTAAACTTATTTTTACATTGCTTTCTGAGTTCTTTTCACTTTTCACACTTGGACTGTTTTCTCTG
This sequence comes from Protopterus annectens, assembly GCF_019279795.1. Lineage (NCBI taxonomy): Eukaryota > Metazoa > Chordata > Ceratodontiformes > Protopteridae > Protopterus > Protopterus annectens. The sequence continues at coordinate 781,349,822 of NC_056751.1, read as the reverse complement.
GAACTCTGTACTGGGTGTTTACCAGTTTTGTTTTCCTTTAGCACCTCTAAACTGGGAAAAAGAAATGGTAAAGCAATAACCATAAAAAGGTAGTATGCAATTGATTTTACTGACTAGGCACAAATATTAAATAAAAATAAAGTTGTAGTCACCTGAGTGCTCTGCTGAGTTTGTCATAATTCATCTGGGGTTTAGACTTCCTGTTTCCCCAAAGGCGTGCCACCTCATCAGGGTCCTTGATGACAAACTCTCCATAGTCACCCTGCCATGCAATGATGAGTTTGTATTCTTCCTTTTGCAGTAGCTCTAAGATAAAGTGCCAGAGCTGGATCTGACGAGAACCAGGGCTCGATTCTGGCTTGTAGGCCCACTCTGGAAATACCAGGCCTGCTGACAGGAGAAAGAGTGAAAACAGAAACATGTCATTTTTTTCGGAGAGTATAATAACACTGTGCTAATGTCTCACAACTTATGCATTTATCTCCATAGCAAATTCTTTTCTGTTAACTTCAGAATTATTTAACACAGACCATTTTTGTCAGCGAACCTGATCTTCTTTGGCTTATGTGACAGTGGAAGGAAGGCATGGGTGGGATAACTTAAGCAGTTATAGAGTCTACTGTTTGGAATTTCCCCAGTTGCACAAACTGGCACAAGTCATTGACACCATATTTACTTGTGTCCTTCTTCATTTGAATTCTTTAAGTTCTCTCTCTATTTCAAAACAAGTGGCACACGCCATATAATTCATGAAGAAGCCATTTTTTATTTTTCTGTGGAAAGACAAAGTGCCTTATCTTATAGGGATTAACTCACATTTTAGTGGCTTATTCTTCAGTCATCACTTGAGATCCATTTGACAACACAGACCTATAAAAACATGATGCTCTGTATCTTATTACGACGAGAACCAAAATCTTGTGTCACAAGTTTAAAGGGCACTTCCACCCCTTATCCTGCTATATTTTTTTATTATCTCACTATAATTTCAACCAAGCATAGTTTAATTTTCAAACACTTATCAGTGGCTTTCAGTTCTATAATTTCATCAATTTATTTTTTGTTGTTTCCTTTTTCTTTTGTCAGCACAAATTATGAATACCCAGGTCCATGTGTGTGTAAGTTACAGGCTTGCTGGAAACATGACTCTGAATACCTAAAAAAGAACTATCATTTAGATCTTTGTCTGGAACAATGTTGAAAAGCACAGGAAAGCTTTTCAGCAGCTTGCAATTAGCAGAAATAAGAAAAATTAATGAAAATAAAATCTGACACAGTTTTCAAAGACAATCTAAGAGGCCAGTGACTCACAACACTGCCGTTGTAAGTGAATGCAGAAACAAACCACCTGACTTATTAAATCAAGGCTGTGTCATACTATAGAGCCAAATAATGCACCGTAGGGGAATGACAAACAGAATGGAAATCAAATTCACATCAGTCTAGCAACCCCATTAGCTTAATTTGGAATATACAGATGTCAAAATAATACAATATACTTTTGAGGTCCTGGGTCCTCTCCTGTTTGACATTGACTTCTCAGACATCCAGACCAACATGAAGGGACTCTGGCTGACCAAATTCACAGATGACTGCAAGCTGGGAGCCATTATTACGTCCTCAAGTGATGCAGACATCCTACCTAAAGGCCTCATTGAGACCAGTGACTGGTGTCGAAACCATGGCCTTAAGCTTAATGCCAAAAAATGTGTCGTCATCCCCTTTGGGGAAAAACTCAGTTCCCACTAATTACTACATCGATGGGAGCCCACTGAACACTGAAGGTGTTATAAGAGATCTGGCAACACAGATTGACAGCAACCTCTCCTTGGACCACCACATTGCCACTGTGGTCAGAAAGTCCTTCTATGTGGCACATCTCATTGCCAAGGGGTTTGCATCCAGAAAGAAAGAGATAATCATTTATCTCTACTCTTCCCTCATTAGATCAATCATAGAGTATAATGCCCCATTTCACATGTACCTCACCAGACACCTGCAACAACTGGAGAGGCCACAAAAGTATCTCACAAAGAGGATCCTAGGCCTTAAACACATGTCGTACATGGACAGAGTAAAAAAACTCCAGCTATTCTTGGTCTCATATCATCTACTAAGAGGTGATCTCTGCTTGACTTACAAAGCCATGTCAGACCCAGCTCTGTTAGAAATGCTACATCTAAAGAAATCCCAATCCCTCCACACCATATGCTCCAGAGACCTCAACTTCATTACCACAATCAACAGAACATGCTGGAGGGACAGGATCATAACCCAGAGAATGCCCATGCTCTGGAATAGACTTCCCTTACATGTCAAGCAGAGAACCTCACTAGCTCTCTTCAAGAGAAGTATTATTGAGTGGATGGGAAATAGAAAGTTCCCCTCAGGGATCACTCCAGTGGCTCTACTTGATTGAGGCACTGAGAACTCATGACGGGCAGCACAATGCCAGGGCACTTCTATGTGCTAGGCTTGTAAAGGCCTCAGGTTCATTAGTCTAGTACACACCTATGAACCTATAAATCTATGAGGCATTAATACTGAATACTGAATACAGGATCAGGATATGAAGAAAGTATTTATTTTTTCAGGTTCTTTTGTGGAAGTTTCCTATTTTAGTATTTCTTTACCTAGGATTTATACTAATATGGTGAGGGACAGAAAATAATAGGGAACAGTGTACTCTGAAAACATAAAGGTAAAATGTACAAGTTAGAATAAGATGAAAATGAAATAAGTACTGTATAGTGAAAAGGGGCAGTAATGTTATATGCAGAGATACGCCAAAAGGATATTACAGAACAAGAATGAAAGACTGCAAAACTACAAAACAGGGATGCAATGTTTTCCAGCTAGGTATAGTAGCACAACTGTAATATCTAATTTATATTCGGTGCACAAATACCAGTGAAACAGTCAAAGTTCCAGTATTTCCTCAAATAATTAAGCATGAGGTAACCCCCCCCACCCCATAATCTAGTAGTATGGTTACTTTGTATTTTGGATCTGGGGAACAAAATAAATATATTTGTCTCACTTTAGTAATCCATTAAGGACTTAGACCATCTATTAGCTGTACTACTTCCCTTTCTAACCCTTTTGCAGAAGTAAGAAGCATCTGACGAGACCTAGCGAAAACCTTTAAAATGTGTTTCCCTGAGACTTGTAACAGGTGCTCATATGTAGAATCACTTTAAATGTAATAACACACATACCTTTAAGTCTCTTGCACCTTTACTGATGATTTGTCTTAACTACACCACTATTGTGGGTGGAACCTGCTCCATTCATATCTCATTCTGCTTGTGCTTCACTCTGCTCCCCTAACCTACCCCCAATTTCCAACCACCCCCACTACTTCTAAACTTATACCAGCCTAACTCCACCTCTATCATTCCAAGCAGTATCACCTTCTAATTAATCTGTCTTGCCAATGTCCTCTGCTTCAGCACTTCCCACTTTCAATTACACCCACTGCACAGACATGTCACAGATGATTGCAAACTGGGAGCCATTATTGATTCTCCAACTGATGTAGACATTCTGCAAAAAAGCATCACTGACACCAGTGACTGGTGCCTGAACCATGGCATTAAGCTCAATGACAAAAAGTGCATTGTCACTCCCTTTGGAAAAAAATCGGTGCCCATGAACTACCACATAGGCGGTAGTCCACTAAACACCGAAGGTATGATATGAAACCTGGGGACACAGGTTGACAGCAACCTCTCCTTTGATAACCACATAGCCACTGTAGTCAGAAAGTCCTTTTATGTGGCACATGTCATTACAAAAGGTTTCTCATCTAGGAAGAAAGAGGTCATAATCCCTTTCTGCTCATCCCTCATTAGACCTATTATAGAATACAATGCCCCATTTGGTATGTACCTCACTAGACACCTACAATAACTGGAAAGGCCACACAAATACCTCAGTAAGAGGATCTTAGGCCTTAGACAAATGACCTATATGGACGGACTCAAAAAACTCCAGCTATACTCTGTCTCTTATCGCCTACTTAGAGGCGATCTCTGCTTGACCTACAAAGCCATGTCTGACCCAGAGCTGCTAGATATGCTACCCCTAAAGAAATTCCAATCTCTCCATGCCACACACTCCAGAGACCTTAACCTCATTACCAAAATAAACAGAACATGCTGGAGGGACAGGTTCCTAACCCAGAGACTCCCCATACTCTGGAACAAACTTCTCATTCATGTCAAGCAGAGCACTTCACTGGCTCTTTAAGAGAAATCTTGACAGGTGTGTGGGCAATAGGAAATTCACCCTGGGGATCACTTCAGTGGCCTTGCTTGACAGAGGCACTGGGAACTAACGTTCAGCAGTATGATGATAAGGAATCTTGTTGGGCTATGCTTATATAGGCTCCAGGGCCATTAGCCTAGTACACACTTATGAACCTATGTCCAAACATTTAATGAAATACTGCATCACACTCTCTAAGACTCATCCCAGACTCTCTTCTGCTCTTGTCCAATAAATATGTATCCTTTTGAATTATGTTTCTAATACCTTACCTCACCATATTATTAGTACTCCTCTCCAACCTTACTTCACTACTAGATGGTGCTCCAACTATTCAAATTTCCACTGTTACCTCTACCCCAACAAATCTCTCTCACTTCAACAGCTACTCTAAGGTCTCCCCTCAGCTATTCCTCAATAGTGTAATATGCTATCCTACACCTAAAATGTTTACCTCACTAAACTACACTTTAAACCTCTTGTATCTACAACTACTGAACATGGCACACTAAGCTACTATTTTATCTCTCTATTAAAACAATGTGGAGACATCCACTCAAATCCTGGCCTTTGTCCTAACATGCATATGCTATAACACATCCAACCCCCCTAAATATAGTAGCATTAAACCGTAAAAGTTTATGTAACACAATCCCCCCCTTCATGCATGGATTAACTAGTACAAACCTGATATCCTACCATTATCAGAAACCTCACTAAATTCACATGTAAAAGACTCAGAAATAGCACCTGCCAATTATAATATAATTAGGCTTGACATACCCTATAAGGAAGGGGGAGGTGTAACCCTAGTCTACCCCAACACCTTCAATATTAATCCTTTTACTAACAGCATTCTAACATTTGCAAATGCAGGGATTCTTGTATCATTTCTAAATCTTAACTGCATTAAAAGCATCTGCTTCCTGATATTATATATTCCCCCAGGATGGACTATACCCATCTTCAAAGACATACTTGTCAGAGTCTCACAATTAACCATGAGACAATTAGATTAGGTGATGTCAATATCGACTGGCAATACTCTCATTTGAAACTGCAACTAATAGCATAAACTTCTTTGGCTTCACTCATACCATCAACTCTCCTATTAGATTCAATAAAAATTATACTCAACAATTCATATTAGACTGGATTTTAGTATCCCACTCTGCTAACTTTGCCACTACTGGTACATTGCCTGATATCTTAGATGAACTACCACTCACCTAATTAAGAAATACACTCTGAAATGCAGCCACAACCTAACAAACTTTTCTCAGGAAAGGTTCAATGAAACACTAAAACATCAGTTGGTCAATACTGAAGTGTCTCCATCTAAATAAGGGAGTGCAACATTTTAACACTACTGTTGCAAACATTCTTAATGCTTATGCCCCTCAGCACACAAAAACAATTAGAAATAATCCTGCTTCTTGGTAAACCAAATCACGTAAAAACCTTATGAAAGAAATACTGTGAAAAAAACAAAAATTATATAAATCTACAATTATTCAGACAACTCCTCAAACAAGTAAAAAAAAAACAAGTCAACAAAGAGAAAAAAATATATATCATATCCACATCCAAAATCAGTACAGATCTAACCCAAAAAATTCTGATCCTACTTCTCATCCCTACTAAATCTAGGGACCAAAAAAGACCTCTGTCCCAATGCCTCACCTCTTCAAATATCTAATAACTTCATAGGTTCATAGGTTCATAGGTAGGTAGGTATTAGGCTATCTGCCCGAGGGCATTTATAAGCCTAGCCAGAGTGTGTCGGCTTTTGCCACCCCATTGATTAATTAACTGATCCTCTGTCAAGCAGAGCCAATGAAGTGATTCCAGGGGTGTATTTTCTGTTACCCATCCACTCGTCATGGTTTCTCTTGAAGAGTGTTAGTGAGGGGCTCTGCTTAATGTAGTTTGGAATTTTCTTCCAAAGCAAGGGGAGTCTGTGTGACAGGAATCTATCCCTCCAGCATGTTCTATTTATTGTTGTGGTGAGCTTTAGCTCACTAGAGCGCGTGGCTCACAGTGACTTGGGTTTCTTTAGGTGGAGCATGTCCATCAATTCTGAGTTGGAAATGGCTTTGGAAGTCAGGCAGAGATCACCTCTGAGTAAGCGATATGCCACTGAGTACAGCTGGAGTTTTTTCAATCAGGTTGCATAGGATATATGTTTGAGGCCAGTAATCCTCTTGGTGAGGTACTTTTGTGGTCTCTCCAGCTGTTGGAAGTGTCTTGTGAGGTACATCCCAAATGGGGCATTGTACTCTATGATGGTTCTGATGAGTGATGAGTAGAGGGGCACTATAACCTCTTTATTTCTAGATGCGAACCCTTAACACTCATTTTATACAATCTATAGCTACACTAATCTCAAATCCCCCCAACACTATCTCAAATCCCCCCGACACTAGCTCTTCTTCTTCCATAGCTACCACCAGTCCTGCATCCTCTTCACCCACTAACCAGCACCCAAATAACTATAACCCTCCAATTCCTACTCGCAGAACTCATCCCAATTCTTACTTCAACCTGTCCCGACAAATTTTATAAAAAAAAAAAACTATTATGAAAACGTAAATCTTGTTGTGGCTCTGCAGATAACCTCCCATCAGAGTACCTTAAATTAGCTGTAGACTGTTGCACACCCCATCAGTATTCTCATTAACAGATCCATCTAATCTAACGTTCCAAATATCTGGAAATTGTCTTTTATTATTCCCATCCAAAAAGGAGTTAACTGTACTGAATTAAGTAAACTTTCAGCCAATAGCTATCTTATTCCCCCCTCTTTACATATATCCACCAACAACTTTTGCAATTCTAACTGCAAAACAACCTGTTTATCAATAGCCAGCATAGTTTCCATCTGGGTCACAGTACTTCCACAACCCTTACATCGTTTATGGACACAGTAAATAAGGCTCGAGCACTGGTAATCTTGAATCTGCATTATTTCTTGACCTATCCAAAGTCTTTGACACAGTCTTACATGCCTTACTCCTCACTAGACTCTCCAGCCTGGGACTACCAACTCCCTCTATGCAGTAGTTCCACATCTACCTTTCTAACAGACAGCAACCAGTAAAATGGCAAGGTTACACTTCACCTTTTCTCCAAAGTCCTACAGGTATCCCCCAGTGATCCATTCTTTGTCCTTTACTCTTTAATATTTTTATCAATAACCCACACACTTCCTCATTCCTCATCCATAGGAATGGTCATACAATATACAGATTGCCTCCACTATAATCGGTTCATCTTACACACTTCCACACTTCCACAACATTACCCAATAAACATTCACCTCCATTGAAACCTGGCTTACTAACTCTCAACTCTTTCTGATCCCCCCCACCCCCTAAAAAAAAGCTCCTTCTCTTTATGCTAAAAAAAAACACATTTCTAATATAAATCACTTTATGATCCTCTCTGCTGATAATACATAGACTGAAATTGTCACTCATATTAAACTACTAGGAGCCATAATAGGTTCATAGGCTCATAGGTACGTACTAGGCTATCAGCCCTGGGGCCTATACAAACCAAGCCAAAAAGATACCCTGGCTTTTGCCACCCAAGAAAATTATTTTCCTGTGCCACTGTCGAGCAGAGCCACAGAGGTGATCCCCGGGGTGAATTTCCTATTTCCCATCCAGTCATCAAGGTTCTTCTTGAAGAGTGCTAATGAGGAGCTTTGTTTGATATAGATAGGTAGTTTATTCCAGAGTATGGGAAGTCTCTGGGACAGGAATCTATCCCTCCAGCATGATCTGTTTATTGTGGTGACAAGGTTTAGGTCCCTAGAGCATGTAGTTCGGAGGGATTGGGATTTCTTTAAGTGGAGCATGTCAAACAGCTCTGGGTTTGACATAGCTTTGTACATTAGGCAGAGATCACCTCTGAGTAGGCGATATGTGATGGAGTAAAGCTGGAGTTTTTTGAGATGGTCTGTGTAGGGCATCTGTTTGAGGCCGGTAATCCTCTTTGTAAGGTATTTCTGCAGCCTTTCCAGTTGTTGTAGATGTCTTGTGAGGTACATACCAAAAGGAGCATTGTATTCTATAATGGGTCTAATGAGTCATGAGTAGAGGGGAACAATGACCTCTTTTTTTCTGGATGAGAAACCTTTTGTGATGAGGTGTGCCACGTAGAAGGATTTCCTGACCACTGTGGCAATGTGATTATCAAAGGAAAGACTACTGTCCACCTGTGTCCCAAGGTCTCTTATCACACTTTCGGTGTTAAGTATACTACTGCCTATGTGGTAGTTCATGGGTACAGAGTTTTTACCAAAGGGGATGACAATGCACTTTTTGGTATTGAGCTTGAGGCCATGGCTTTGACACCAGGCATCTGTCTCAGTGAGGCCCTTTTGTAGGATGTCCACATCGTTAGGAGTTTCGATTATGGCTCCTAGTTTGCAGTCATCTGTAAACTTCATTAGCCAGAGACCTTCTGTGTTAGCCTATACTTCATAATAGATGATCGACTTCAGTTTCATCTCTCTATCCATCATAACATTAAGAAAACCCACCAGAAACTAGGTACGCTGTATAGGAACAAATATTTCCTTAATATATCAGACAAAGTTACACTTGTCAAATCTTATTTTCTGCCCTCCCTTCTATATGGGGATGCAGTTGTCACTAACTTACAATCCTCCATAAGATCTAAACTAGAAAGCTGCTACTACAAAGTTGCCAAGTTTGCCACTACCACAAATACCAGCACACATTATTGTAAACCCTTACATTCCCTGTAAGGGCTTGAACTTCTTATCTTCATTATGTGCATCTCTTAACCATACACAACATCATTTATAAACCTTCAGCATGCCCAGCTCTCAGTCATATAGTGAATTTATATGCCCCCAATAGAACCCTAAGAAAGACAAAAAATAACTCCTAGTTCTTTCGAATCCAACCAAATTACTGGGTCAAAGATTATTTTCTTACTCAGTAGCTAACATCTGGAATTCCCTTCCCCTTAGTACTAGAACAATATCTAACCTGTCTCCCTTCAAATCTCATAAAAATACCTAAGCAAAGCCTGGATATGCTCCTGATCCAATCTTGGCTGATATAACTTTATAAATCCCCGTCCCGTGTCTGACATAACTTTTTATCACTTCAGTAACTGGTACAGCTAGTCTGAGTTCTTATGTTATTACTCCCTGAATGTGCAATAGTCAGGAGTGAGTCACCACACCATATATGTGCAATATGATCATCAGAATATATCATACTACAACTGATGAAGTGCTAAGCAATCACAATGTGAAGTCATAGTCTTACAATACCTACTAGTATGATATTGTCTAATGTCTTCCTGTCCAATTGTGCTAATTTATTGTGTTACTATTTTAATTATTACTGCATGTGCATTAGTCTTACTGTCAGTTCAAACTATGTGATCATTGTTATGTCTTGCATGGGGACCAAAGCAATGCAATTTTGTTCAGCTTGCACTACCATGTATATCTGATCAACAACAAAGTTTACTTTGACTTTGACTACAGCCTCGACCAAAAGCAGGATCATTCTTAATGCCCAGAAAGAGGCAAGCCGTGGGCATCTGATATTGTAACCAACTCAAGGAAGATCAGTCTGGGATGCAATGTACTGTAGTAGTGATGGGAGGTATGCAGCTATTCAGTAATAAATCTTTGCCATACAGGGTAGTTTAGCATTAACTTTGCAGTCCAACTGTTAAGTGATACTTAAAGCTATCAAGCAGTGATAGTTGTGGACTTGATCCGAGTATTCATTTAGAGAAGAGATGCAGTACCTCATAAAAGCTCTAGCAAAAGTAGCTGGCTGTGGGGATGAGGAAGAAGAGAGATGTAGTGATGCCGCACTCACAGCAGAAGTAAAGTTGGTGTGAAAGAAATCATAAATCAAAAAGAAAACTATAACCATTATGGTCCACATGTAAGGCAGCATTGTGCAAGCTATGGAAAACATATGGCATTCAGGGAATTTTAAAATGTGCAGGAAAACAGAGAATAATTCCAACTAATACAGCATTTATCTGGAATAACATTTATCAGGAAGGACAGTCAGAAAAAAAATCCTAAATGAGAAAACCATAGCCAATTCAGACAAAAAAAGAAGATAGAATAGTTTGTAGATAAATATGTAGATGGATAGATATAAACACAAAAAGACAAAAGGGAGGGTAATGGGTTGGAATAGTGAGAGTGCGTGGCCACCAAACAAATAGTAATACCTGCTAGCTGTGAAGAAAGAAAAGGAAGACTTTATTAAATCTGGTCAGAAAAAAATAATAAAATGGATTGACTTCATTCCTTTTACAGAAGAAAGGACTCCAAATGACATTCTAAATCAGAAAATGGAGTCTGATGGGGTTCACTGTAGAAGTGCAAAATAGTTGTCTGGAGAACTGATAATGCCATAAAAATGTTTTATCACGTCATGGTAGGAGGGAGGGTTCTGGAACACTGGAAAAGAAGAGATTTGATTCTGTCAGCACTACAGATGGACCAAGATAGAGGGCTAGAAAAATCAGATTTTCTAGCTTATTTTAACTGTATTAGTTCCACTAGACTAGTAGCCTCTTTTCAGAGGAGATCCAAGGTGGTATTTATACTACTAGAAGGAATTTGGCAAGGTCATCAGGTAACTTCCCCTACTCATCATTGTTGTGAGTAGGAACCCTTTTGATAGAGCACTTCCTGTTTCCATTCCAGGTGCAGAGGTGGCCTGGAGAAACAGGGAGGCAAATGAGAGAGAAGGAGATGATAGAGTAATGAAAGAAATGAAACAGAAAGCAAATACTGAGGCCATAGAATGTGTGCAGGATTCTGCAGAAGTGTTTCAAAGAAACCTGAAGATGGAGTTGACTCAGCAAATGATGGATGTATAATTACAACCCTCCATTCCAGAAATGGTGCTACAGAGTGAGCGAGAAAATGAAGAAGATGTTTCCTGGAGGGAAATTATGGAGAAAACACAAAATGAGGATGCAAAGACAATCCTGAAGAATAGTGGTGAGATGGAAAAGAAAACGTGCAGAGAACGTACAATAAGGCAAAAGCGGAGTAGCAGAAAATAAGGCAGAAGAAAATGAAAAATGGAAGTATGTATGTGGTAAGGATTCAAAGTAAAGCAGCCAAAGAAATTGACAGGTGTGAAGTGTGGGGTAATTTAATAGCTCCTTTGTGTGTAAAAGCATGAGGTAAGAGCATCTATTCTTATTAACAAAGAGACATTTTGTGACATTGTATTTGAGACTGTTTTTTTTCAATAGAAAATTTTCTTGAAGAATATAAAAAAGAAACACTGTTACCCATGGAATCTTTATGTGGTAAAAGCTTTAACAGTGGAATAAAAAAAGAATATTCATGTACAATTTTAAACTTAGGTAGAAAGAGAGATTTTGAAATGACAATATAAGCTTTATATAAAGAAGTATTGGACATTGCAAACGTTTATGACAAAGGGAGTGTATGAATTGGTGGCTGGGATTGTAATATTGTGTTAAAAATAAAAGAGAAAAAAAGTATACATATACCAATCATGATAAACGTGGAGGGAACTAGAGGTGTTGTAAAATACTGGGGACAACCCAAAACATGTTTTTTTTTTTTTGTGGAAAAAATGGCATTTGATAAGTAACTGTGACAAAACAAAATGTTATATTTTTTGGGAAATGGGACATGATGCAAAAAAAATGTGAATTGAAATGTTATAAATATAACAAAATTGGACATTTATGGATGGATTGCAAACATGGAAATAACAGTAAGGAAAAAGAAAGAAGAAAATAAACAAAGAGAAGACATTTTAAAAGTAGTAGAAATAATAAGAAAAATTGGATGAGAAAAAATTATAAGGAGGACATAGAAAAAGGTTCTGACATAAGTGATGAAGAAGACATGCACTGGGAGGTAGTAAAGGGGTAATACAATAATTCTAGTAGTATCAGGGTAAGGGAGAGAAAAAGAGAATTTAAAAGGATACGACCAAAACAAAACAAGGGAATGGATGGAGAAGAATACATACGTCTATTGATTGTGAGCTGGTATAATTGTGAAGGTGTTTGACTCACAGACTACACAGAGTACAGTGTTTTACGCTCACTTTTGAGAATGAAATTGGTTAGGCTTAGAATGGCCTTTTATGAAAGCTAGCCCAGTAATTATCTATGAATTTATGAAACCATAAAGCTAAGAAAAAGTGAAAATCAAAATTTTAGAGTGTTTTTTGTAAATGTGAATAGCATTAAGAATAAAGTCAGAAGAACAGGGACTTTGGAGAGGTGTACTACATATGATGTAGATATAATTATAGTAGAAGACACAAGCTTTTTAACAAATGAACAAAGATTACAAACAGAGAAACTATGGGGAGGAAAGATATCTGGAATTTGGTAAATGAGAGATGTTCTGGGATAGCTATTTGATGTAACTTTAGCAAATGTGGGAAGATTAACCACTTTAGATTTAAAAAGAAATCCCAGTCCCCCTGCGCCACATGCTCCAGAGATCACAATCTCATTACCACAATTAACGGAACATGTTGGAGGGACAGGTTCATCCCCCAAAAACTGCCCATACTCTTGAATAAGCTTCCCATTCATGTCAAGCAGAGCATCTTGCTGGCCCTCTTCAAGAGAAATCTTGACGAGTGGATGAGTAACAGAAAGTTCACTCCAGGGATCACTCCAGTTGCCCTACTGGATAGGGACACTGTGAACTAACATCTGGTGGCATGGTGCCTTGGCAATTGTTTAGGCTAGGCTTGTAAAGGCTCTAGGGCCATTAGCCTAGTACACACCTATGAACCTATGAACAAGTCTATAGAATTACATCACTGTATGCTTCTACTAACCGTAAAGAAAGGGAAAGCTATTTCATCAGCTTTTATACTACATAGTGATAAACATGAATATTATAATAATAGGAGACTTTAATTATAGTGGCTATATGATGTGAGAAAAGTAGAGAAAAAAATCTAAAAGAGCATATAATGATACATTGGAAGATTTAGAACAAAATGATATAAAGTACTTTGACAACGACAAAGAATAATATGAAAGAAATCAAGAAAAAATTGTTATATGAGGGGTTCTACATTTTGAATTTACAGTTTTTTGGGGTTCAGTTTTTTTTGTTTTTCAGTCTTGTGAAGTAGACCCAGATGATATTATGAACAGAAAAAAAGAAGCAAAATTCATAATAGGAGAGATTAATAAGACATTTGACACAAATGGTCATGGAATCTTATGAGTAATAATAAAAAAAATATGTGAGAAAATTAGGAAATCATGCATGTCAGCATATCCTAATAATAAGGTAAAAATACGGTTAAGCCAAGAGGTCCATATGAAGAGTTTTGTAAGACAGGGATGTACAATAAGTTGTGTACTCTTTGCAATTGTTATGAATGTGATTTTATGTGAAATACATTACAAAATAGAGGAGGCGGGGTATATAACACCCGAAGGGTTAAAAATTCCAGTTCTGTTAACATATGGAGATGACATTATAATCATTGCAAAAAAATAGATAAAAGAAGTAATAATTTGTACAAATGAGTGTTTACAGATGATAAGCATGGTTTAAAATAAAGAGAAGAGGAAAGGTTTAGGTGATATAGTAAAGATTGGGGATACATATTTTACAATGAATGAAATTTCTGTGTTAGGTATAAAATTTAGGGTTAAAGATGTACGTAGAATTCAGTGTGAAAAAACAATAGAAAAATAAAGCAAACGTCTTTTATGGAGAACATATAAATTATCATTCAGAAAAAAGGCTTATTTGATAAATTCAGTACTGATGGGAAAATGGCATACTTAGCAACCATATTTATGTTGCCAACAATATTTGAAAAGGACTTATTGCAGATAGCTTTTTCATTTACATGGGGTTCTAGACTGAACCTTGTAAAAAGTCAAGTTCTGTATGTAAATAAAGAAGGAAGTTTAGGGTTAATTAACCCAGTGGTATGTGCTGCTTCATTAAATTTGTACAAAGTGCTAAAGCGGATAAAAGAAAAAGATGCAAGATTAGTAGTAAAACTGTATAAATATAAGCATGCTACATTTTGTGGTATGATAAAAAAAGAATAAAAGAGAAAAAAAGAGGGTATAAATGAAGAAAAAAAAATATTACCAAGAAAAAATATTTTTGTGGAAAATAAAAATTGTTGATACAGAAAAAGATAGAAAAGTATGTTATAAGAATGTAATGATAAAACATTGCTATGTAAAACCATGGGAAAATCGAATAGATGAAAAAATGAAAGTTATACAAATAAGAAGCAAATGGTGCAATCAGAAAGTATAATGTCTAGATTTTGGGAATAGATAAATTGCCAGTAAAAGCAGATATGCCAGATAAAAAGAAAAGTGACGGAATATGTTTATGTTGTGAAGAAGAAGAAGGTACAGAGCATGCATTTTTGAATCCGAAAAGACTAAAAAAGCTATGGGGAAATCTAAGTAAAGAAGATTTTTTTGAAGATATAAAAGAAGCGGATAAATAAACATGGGTATGATTAAATATGGATACTATAAGAATAGAAGTAAAGAATGTGTTAAAAGAATAGATACAACGTACTTTTATGTGATATGGTGTATATGGAATGGAAGAAGAAATTAAATTATGTTTAATGGTAAATGGATTTTAACAATATTAAGTAAAATCAGATGGTGGTTATGGAAAAAGGAGTTGGGGTCTAATAGGGATGAAAATTTAATTAGCACGATTGTATAGGAAATTATGAATGTATGCAAACAAATTTGTACATTTATATATCTGTACATTTGTAAATAGATAAATATTTTGTAAATAAGAGTTATTTTTTGCATATAAATAAAGACCACTACTCTTCTCAATAGGTGTTGTGTGGTCTTTTACATCCATCTGAAGTACCACTAACTCATGCAGATGGAATCTTGGCTTAACATCTCATCCAAAGGACAACAGACTCAGGATTAAAGCTCCCCCACCCCATGCTGCACTGCAGTGTCAGCAATCAATTAATCTCGTGTAGGAATAGAACCCACACCCTTCTGAACCAAAGATATGTGCACTGCCTGTTACATCACTGAAATTGTCTTGAACTTGTCTGCAGTGAAACTCAAGGCATTAATGCAGAAGGCAAAATGTTAGAATATTCAGAGCCTGGGGGTAGGGTAGAGGTGGGATCCATGGCAGCATACAGGAAAGTCATGTCAAATAAATCTTAATAGTTCTTTGAAAAACTGCTAGAGTACATGATGAGAAAGAACTGTGAACACAGGCTTCTAAGACATCAGAGACTTGACTTGGTTTACCAAACTATAGATTGCTGAATAAATTCTGACAAATTTGTTGGTGAAGAAGGGGGGAACTGGAGTAAAACATTGTTAAGACAAAAGAACACAGACAGACACAGAAAATGGAGTCCAGTTAGATGAAACGGCAGTGATTACTGAGGTTTCACAAGAGTCATTGCAGTGGCCAGTATTTTTGTATCCTGTTAAGTGATATTTCAGCAGGTCTGGAAGGAAAAATGCTGTGTTTATTTGTTGCTGTTGCCAGAATGTTGTGTGCAAGACCTGCTACATTAAATATAGAAAGGAGAAAGAGATTTATAAAGCTGGAAAAATATTCTAAAACTTGGAAGCCTCAGTTCAAGCATGCAATGCAGGGTCTGAGGAAGGAAGTAAACAAATGGGGTGTGGGAAAGTAGGAACAACATATAAGGAAAGAGAGGAGGAGAAGTCATATGGGATGATCTAAAATGGGCAAATAATGTGAGATATCAGCAAGAAAGGCAGGAGTTAGTATACCCAACAAAAATGCATAACTTTTATCATTTTTATAGACAGTGATTGACACCATTTGGAGTATTATTTGCAGCTTGAAGAGTTCTTATTCTTAAGGAAATATGATAGAAGCAGTTTACTATCAAATGTTTGAAATTTACCTTAACATCCTTCATAAGGTCGAGGGTAAAGGTGAAAACGTTTAAAATTGTGAGTGGAAATGCAGTTCACTCCAAAACATTGACATGTAGTTTGCATTCATGGTTTTGACCATCACTGTTTACAACTGGATTGAACTACAGTGGAGATTGAGAAAATTACCGCACTGTAGTGTGATCTTGGAGATAGAATATATAATTAGCATGGGGTGTGGGGGTGCAGGGGGGCTTGACCCCCTGTAAAATAGTAAAAACATTTATGATTTATGAACAGATTTTTTTGTGGAAGATGAATGCTTCAAAAAATGCAGAATGTCTATTCTAGGCTTCTGAATATTCAACATACTGAACACTCAACAAAACAGTTTCCAGCCTTATTTTTCGACGAGTACATTAAACACTAATATGGCTTTCACTATTTTTATAGCAAACCAATAGAAACAGTTCAGAAGATGGCACATGAAAAGATGCAAGCCATACACCAGAAATGGTAAAAAGGCAGATTTTTGCATTTAATATTTATAGAATTGAACAGAGAAAGTAGGGCCATATAATATGAGATTTTAAGTACCACAGAAGAATCTTAAGTCCAGGCTTCTGAAAGTAAGAGGCCACATATTTGAGGACTGAAGATGAATAGCTAAGGTCAGACATGAAGAGGTAATATTTCACAGAAAGGATAGTGGGTGCATACAGTAAGTCCAGATACAGTAGGTGAATTTGTTAACGGATAGGAAGAGTACAAAAGAAGTGTTGGGTAGACAGAGAAACTAAATAACTTTATGCAAACAACTATTTTCACTTAATCTAGCAGGTAGACAAATGGGCATATTATGATTACCATGTAAGCCTTATTCACTGCCAAAATGTATATTCCTGTGGGCCATTCAGTCCACAAGTATGTTTTGTAGACAGTAGTTGACACCATTTGGAGTATTATTTACAGCTTGAAGAGTTTTTAAGGAAATATGATCGAAACAGTTCAGAAGATGGCAAATGAAAAGATGCAAGCCATACACTAGAAATGGTATAAAGGGAGATGTATGCATTTAATATTTATAGAATTGTACTTTTTGTTGATATCACATTTTGCTGTAACAGCTAATATAGTCCCAGTCATTAATCAGCAAGACATGAATAAACAATTTAATCTTGTGCAGCTATGAAAACTAGTATTTTGAAAAAAAAAAAAAAAAAAAAAAAAAAAAAAAAGTAGACCCAGATGATATTATGAACAGAAAAAAAGAAGCAAAATTCATAATAGGAGAGATTAATAAGGCATTTGACACAAATGGTCATGGAATCTTATGGGTAATAATAAAAAGAATATGTGAGAAAATTAGGAAATCATGCATGTCAGCATATCCTAATAATAAGGTAAAAATACGGTTAAGCCAAGAGGTCCATATGAAGAGTTTTGTAAGACAGGGATGTACAATAAGTTGTGTACTCTTTGCAATTGTTATGAATGTGATTTTATGTGAAATACATTACAAAATAGAGGAGGTGGGCTATATAACACCTGAAGGGTTAAAAATTCCAGTTCTGTTAACATATGGAGATGACATTATAATCATTGCAAAAAAATAGATAAAATAAGTAATAATTTGTACAAATGAGTGTTTACAGATGATAAGCATGGTTTTAAATAAAGAGAAGAGGAAAGGTTTAGGTGATATAATAAAGATTGGGGATATATATTTTACAATGAATGAAATTTCTGTGTTAGGTATAAAATGTGGGGTTAAAGATGTACGTAGAATTCTGTGTGAAAAAACAATAGAAAAATAAAGCAAACATGTCTTTTATGGAGAACATATAAATTATCATTCAGAAAAAAGGCTTATTTGATAAATTCAATACTGATGGGAAAAATGGCATACTTAGCAACCATATTTATGTTGCCAACAATATTTGAAAAGGACTTACTGCAGATAGCTTTTTCATTTACATTGGGTTCTAGACTGAACCTTGTAAAAAGTCAAGTTCTATATGTAAATAAAGAAGGAAGTTTAGTTTTAATTGACCCAGTGGTATGTGCTGCTTCATTAAATTTGTACAAAGTGCTAAAGCAGATAAAAGAAAAAGATGCGAGATTAGTAGTAAAACTGTATAAATATAAGCATGATACATTTTGTGGTACGATAAAAAAAGAATAAAAAAGAAAAAAGAGGGTAGAAATGAAGAAAAAAAAATATTACCAAGAAAAAATATTTTTGTGGAAAATAAAAATTGTTGATACAGAAAAAAATAGAAAAGTATGTTACAAGAATGTAATGATAAAACATTGCTATGTAAAACCATGGGAAAATCGAATAGATGAAAAAATGAAAGTTATAAAAATATGAAGCAAATGGTGCAATCAAAAAGTATAATGTCTAGATTTTGGGAATAGATAAATTGCCAGTAAAAGCAGATATGCCAGATAAAAAGAAAAGTGATGGAATATGTTTATGTTGTGAAGAATAAGAAGGTACAGAGCATGCATTTTTGAAACCGAAAAGATTAAAAAAGCTATGGGGAAATCTAAGTAAAGAAGATTTTTTGAAGATATAAAAGAAGCGGATAAATAAACACGGGTATGATTAAATATGGATACTATAAGATTAGAAGTAAAGAATGTGTTAAAAGAATAGATACAACGTACTTTTATGTGATATGGCGTATATGCAATGGAAGAAGAAATTAAATTATGTTTAATGGTAAATGGATTTTAACAATATTAAGTAAAACCAGATGGTGGTTATGGAAAAAGGAGTTGGGGTCTAATAGGGATGAAAATTTAATTAGCATGATTGTATAGGAAATTATGAATGTATACAAACAAATTTGTACATTTATATATCTGTACATTTGTAAATAGATAAATATTTTGTAAATAAGAGTTATTTTTTGCATATAAATAAAGACCACTACTCTTCTCAATAGGTGTTGTGTGGTCTTTTACATCCATCTGAAGTACCACTAACTCATGCAGATGGGATCTTGGCTTAACATCTCATCCAATGGACAACAGACTCAGGATTAAAGCTCCCCAACCCCATGCTGCACTGCAGTGTCAGCAATCAATTAATCTCGTGTAGGAATAGAACCCACACCCTTCTGAACCAAAGATATGTGCACTGCCTGTTACATCACTGAAATTGTCTTGAACTTGTCTGCAGTGAAACTCAAGGCATTAATGCAGAAGGCAAAATGTTAGACTATTCAGAGCCTGGGGGTAGGGTAGAGGTGGGATCCATGGCAGCATACAGGAAAGTCATGTCAAATAAATCTTAATAGTTCTTTGAAAAACTGCTAGAGTACAGGATGAGAAAGAACTGTGAACACAGGCTTCTAAGACATCAGAGACTTGACTTAGTTTACCAAACTATAGATTGCTGAATAAATTCTGACAAATTTGTTGGTGAAGAAGGGAGGAACTGGAGTAAAACATTGTTAAGACAAAAGAACACAGACAGACACAGAAAATGGAGTCCAGTTAGATGAAAGGGCAGTGATTACTGAGGTTTCACCAGAGTCATTGCAGTGGCTAGTATTTTTGTATCCTGTTAAGTGATATTTCAGCAGGGCTGGAAGGAAAAATGCTTTGTTTATTTGTTGCTGTTGCCAGAATGTTGTGTGCAAGACCTGCTACATTAAATATAGAAAGGAGAAAGAGATTTATAAAACTGGAAAAATATTCTAAAACTTGGAAGCCTCAGTTCAAGCATGCAATGCAGGGTCCGAGGAAGGAAGTAAACAAATGGGGTGTGGGAAAGTAGGAACAACATATAAGGAAAGAGAGGAGGAGAAGTCATATGGGATGATCTAAAATGGGCAAATAATGTGAGATATCAGCAAGAAAGGCAGGAGTTAGTATACCCAACAAAAATGCATAACTGTTATCATTTTTATAGACACTCATTAACACCATTTGGAGTATTATTTGCAGCTTGAAGAGTTCTTATTCTTCAGGAAATATGATAGAAGCAGTTTACTATCAAATGTTTGAAACTTACCTTAACATCCTTCATAAGGTCGAGGGTAAAGGTGAAAACGTTTAAAATTGTGAGTGGAAATGCAGTTCACTCCAAAACATTGACATGTAGCTTGCATTCATGGTTTTGACCATCACTGTTTACAACTGGATTGAACTACAGTGGGGATTGAGAAAATTACCACACTGTAGTGTGATCTTGGAGATAGAATATATAATTAGCATGGGGTGTGGGGGTGCAGGGGGGCTTGACCCCCTGCAAAATAGTAAAAACATTTATGATTTATGAACAGATTTTTTTGTGGAAGATGAATGCTTCAAAAAATGCAGAATGTCTATTCTAGGCTTCTGAATATTCAACATACTGAACACTCAAGAAAACAGTTTCCAGCCTTATTTTTCGACGAGTACATTAAACACTAATATGGCTTTCACTATTTTTATAGCAAACCAATAGAAACAGTTCAGAAGATGGCACATGAAAAGATGCAAGCCATACACCAGAAATGTTAAAAAGGCAGATTTTTGCATTTAATATTTATAGAATTGAACAGAGAAAGTAGGGCCATATAATATGAGATTTTAAGTACCACAGAAGAATCTTAAGTCCAGGCTTCTGAAAGTAAGAGGACACATATTTGAGGACTGAAGATGAATAGCTAAGGTCAGACATGAAGAGGTAATATTTCACAGAAAGAATAGCGGGTGCATACAGTAAGTCTAGATACAGTAGGTGAATTTGTTAACGGATAGGAAGAGTACAAAAGAAGTGTTGGGTAGACAGAGAAACTAAATAACTTTATGCAAACAACTATTTTCACTTAATCTAGCAGGTAGACAAATGGGCATATTATGATTACCATGTAAGCCTTATTCACTGCCAAAATGTATATTCCTGTGGGCCATTCAGTCCACAAGTATGTTTTGTAGACAGTAGTTGACACCATTTGGAGTATTATTTACAGCTTGAAGAGTTCTTATTCTTAAGGAAATATGATAGAAACAGTTCAGAAGATGGCAAATGAAAAGATGCAAGCCATACACTAGAAATGATATAAAGGGAGATTTATGCATTTAATATTTATAGAATTGTACTTTTTGTTGATATCACATTTTGCTGTAACAGCTAATATAGTCCCAGTCATTAATCAGCAAGACATGAATAAACAATTTAATCTTGTGCAGCTATGAAAACTAGTATTTTATTAGCTTGTTTTTGTCAAAATATTTTATGCATTTAATTAGTAAAAAAAAGCTGCACTATATGTATAAAGAACATTTTCTACATGTAGGTACTCCAGTGACATGGCTATGACCCAGCTGACTCGAGTGTGACTACTGGCACAGGCGCACAGCTCTCATCCTCTTAGCTCAAGAAATCTGGGCAAAGACCAAAAATGATGGATGGACAAAGGACCAAAAGTAGGGACAAATTTCAAATATTGTTCTTATAAACTTAGAAAGTTGCTAGAATAAAATGTTTTGTGTTAGCATGTATTTTATGAAGGATACTGAATCTGAAACTCAAATGTATGTTAATATTTATTGACGTCAGTCTGCATTGATTTGTCAGAAAACCACAAATTTTATGAGGCTCAGATCAAAAGATTCGCCAGTCTGGTCGTCCATTGACGTGAGGTTTCGATAATTTCATCTTGACAATCTGGTCTTAGATATTGTGGGCTATCACTGTCTTCAGTATATATATATATATATATATATATATATATACACATACATAGGTTTACTATCAAAATTGTGAACACCGGAATAAAATCCAGTCATTCTCATAAATCATATCTCCAAAAATCAGCAGAGGAATTTGAAAAATCGACATTATTCAACATATGTTCCCCTGCAGATTACTCAACACCACTGGGAAGTTGAACTTGTAAGCAGTACATACGTACTGCACAACACAGAAATGCCTGTTTTTGCAGGGAGGGAGGCAAGCCCTGCTTGCACCCCTCATGTGGGACCTGCAGCCCCCCTACACCCCCTGCAAATAATATATTCTGACTCCGAGATTGCACTACAGTGGGGAAAAGGGTAAT
The DNA here is from genome assembly GCF_019279795.1 of Protopterus annectens. Lineage (NCBI taxonomy): Eukaryota > Metazoa > Chordata > Ceratodontiformes > Protopteridae > Protopterus > Protopterus annectens. The sequence continues at coordinate 781,327,569 of NC_056751.1, read as the reverse complement.
TTCCCAATCCCCACTGTACTGTGATCTGCATTCATAATGCCGATGACAGGTGTGCGAATGCACTCTGGCATTCATGAAATTGCACGTTGCACTACTACAGGTTAGATGAAATGGGAATCATCCAAATGTTGTTTGACATTTCCATTTTTGTCTAACCTTTAATTGTCATTTTGATAGTAAACCATACAGATATATATATATGTATATATATATATATATATATATATATATATATATATATGTGTGTATGGGTCTATATATATATATATGGGTCTACTTTCATTTGCCCGACACCCATTTGCCCGACCACATTTCACCGAAATTTCATTTGACCGACAGTTCATTTGACCGACAAGCATTATTGGCAAGAAAATGGGATATGCCCCCTTCCCCACTGCAGTACGACCCTGGAGTTAGAATATATAGTTGGGGGGTGTGGGGGGCACAGCCCCCCCACAATAGGGGGTGTGGAGGGCGAAGCCCCCCACTTACATTTCTGTTACTAAAGAATATTAAAGCAAAACTAAACATTATAATATGAAACACCCCCCCCCCGAACTATATACTCTAACTCCAGGGTCGCACTGCAGTGGGGAAGGGGGCATATCCCATTTTCTTGCCAATAATGCTTGTTGGTCAAATGAACCGTCGGTCAAATGAACTGTCAGTCAAATGAAATTTCGGTCATTTGGTCTCTGGCAAATGATTGTTGGGCAAATGAAGTAGACCCATATATATATATATATATATATATATATATATAGAGAGAGAGAGAGAGAGAGAGAGAGATGCTAAGCAGTGTTTTTTGTGTGTGTGTGTGTGTGTGTGTGTGTGTGTGTGTGTGTGTGTGTGTGTGTGTGTGTGTGTGTGTGTGTGTGTGTGTGTGTGTGTGTGTGTGTGTGTGTGCATTTCTATTGTTAAATTACCAGAGACCCAGTCTGATGAAATATCATTTTTGGTTTAGCATTAGAAAAGGAGAAGAGAATAAGAGAATATTTCTGTATGACAGTGCTGTTTTATAAGAATCATAGATCCTCCTTCGATCCTTCATGCCGATCTATAATCTGTGAATATGGCATAATGAGTTTGTATAAAATATGAGGGGCAAAAAGGTATATTTTGCCCAAGTTTCTGCAATAGATACAATCTGTGGTTGGGTGGTGGCCAGCCACGCCTCAGTTGTTGCCCATGTGTTGCTGATGCTATGTGGGTTGAGGCAAACAGTTGTAAGGTCTTTAGGCCTGTATTCAGGAAACCCAAGACTGGAGTGGATATCACTTGAAATAAGGAGTTTCTGAGCCAAGTAGAACAGCTTAATAGGCCATTTTTAAACCTTACTCTGGCTAGATTGTTATTTCATAATCGGGAGGTTTGGAGTAGAAACTGGCTCCTTGATGTGAAATCAATAATTTAATGTAACAGTTTAAGGTTAATTGGTGGTCCTATGTGACAGGCGAAGTGTGGCTGTGAACTAATGTTTGGAAAATTGAAAGTATTTTGAGGAATGTTATCAAAGAACTAGGTGAGGCTAAGGAAAAGAATTGCTACAGAAAATATAGTAAGATGGAGTCTAAAAGTCATAGTGTTTGTAATAATGTACTACTGAAGTGTCTTTTTTGGTGAGAAGGAATACATTTTACTTAATGGTGGTAAGAAATAGTATCTATATAAATCGAGGAATTGTGCTTGGGTGGGACCAAATTTTAGAATTTGTAGACGAGAGCAAAGATGGTAGTATAGTAAATGTTTAAGTATTACAGTGCTGTGGGAATGGAAAAACACCAGCAAGGTTTATGTAATAGAGCTGGAATTGTAATGAGAATTAGATCCACTATGTGAGGGTAGGGGTAACTGTATACTTAGATATGTAGGGGACGGGGCCTGTGTAGTGTCCAGTGAACTGTGTGAAAGGGATTTTCAAAATAAACAAACATAGCTTCTACTAGTTCCAGTGTAGCCGTTGAGCCTTGCATGGGTGTTATTAAGGGGGCATGCTAGACCTTTGCTGCATTAACTCTGCTTATGACATTTGGATAAGTAACTGTAAAACACTCTTAACCCTTTGAGATAAATTTTAACATCAGCATTAAGGAGGGAAAGTGGACAGTAGTTAGTGATACCCAAAGGGTCCCTTTTGGGTTTTGGGATAACAATAATGGCTGATAAGCAGGTAGAAGGGGTAACACTACAAGTGGATACAAATGACCAATGAGCTGCAAAGGCGTCATGAGCTGTAACCACAGCACCTTATATCGCTCAACATTATACCCACCAAGGCCAGCGGCCTTACCTGACTGAGACTGATGCATAAAGAGCTTAGTTTCTTGCTGGGATACAGCCAGGGTTAATGAATGGCTTTGTCCCTATGACAGCTTAGGCAGAGACATTTTTTGATGAATTGGCATATGTCTCTCTCTCTCTCTCTTTCTCTTACTTAACTCATTCACTCCAGTGGAGCTCAGGCAGTTTGCACTGTAACTTCCGATGGGCAGAGCCTAAGCCTTTTGACAGAATCAAAAATGTCCAAACATTTCAAAGAAATGTTCATATCTCTGGAACCATAGGGATCATGAAAGAAGTATAAATGGCAAACTCTTAAGCACAGACTATTTTTATAGTGACAGTATTCTTTACGTTCTAGGTCTTAAACCTACTTTTATAAGTCAGAGTACAATATCTCAGCAACTACACAAGTTACACACATACTCTCAGCAGCATTTTATTCATCTATCTGAGAGCTTTCATATGATGCTAAGGAGTTCTGTCTGTGTTAGCTGGTTGTTGAGATATTTAGACAAATGTGAACATTATGTCTATATAAATAAATGCCATAAAAACAACTGTTAATATCTATTTACTTGCACTAGACAGAGGTCAAATATTAATGCAGCTGATTTTCCTAGTGTGTAAACTTTAAGATGAAATCTTTTAAAACATTGTACATAGCATGATTTTTGAATTTCTGATGCAAATATGAACACGCGATATTTGATGCTAAAGGCGTCAGTAGGAGTTAACTGCAGATGCACCTGGAGGTGTCACTCGGATGTAATGAGTTAAGCCCTGAAGAGTTGCATATAGTTTCATAGAAGGAAACAAAGTCTCAGTTAACCTCCTTGCAACTACATAACAATCACTGAAGTCCCTAATTCCTTGCAACATTCTTCTCTGCTTTACTCTATGCACCAGGACTTTCCCAGGTTTGCTTCTTTTGGCACAAGCCCTAAAGGTAACTGTCCCGAAATGCAGCCTTGCCTACCTAGTGGCCAACACACTAAACCAAATATGTAGCTTTTTGTAGTCCTTCAGGATATGCTTGTGTGATGCCCCTGCCCTGCCCAGCAATCAAGGAGCCTTAAACCTCACCACTAACACCAGACAGGGTGTCTCATATATGAGGAAAGGATAACAAATACACAAAGTAAAGTGAAATTTCCCTTAAGAGCACACAGAGATCACAGTCAGTCCGGGGCTGGTTGCTCCCTTGCTCCCCAGGTCACCAATAAGACTTCCCACTGGCACAGCTATAGGGTCAAGATCTCAGCCTAGCCAGGCAAGCTAAAATCTCCAGCACCCTCTCTGTCCAACCAGTGCTTTGTGTCCCTGCCCAAGTAGCTGACACACACACACTTTGAGATAAGTGTATACAACCACACAGACACTCCAGGGGAAGGCTGGCACAGGTTCTCCAGCTGTCCCCCTTTTACCCAGACTATATGGTAGTAATCCTGCCACCACCCAGCTAATATTTATCAGCTACTCAAAGACCCTTAAAAGGGTGTCCAATTATTACTGTGCAATATTATTATCCAATTGGAAGATGTGACTAAACAGTCAAGGCTTATTAGAGTGACAGTACAGTACAGTAATCACTATAAATTTGCAATGTACTCTAGAGCTTAAATTATCTCTACACAAACCATCCAGTTAAAAGGTTTTAAAATATTTAATAATAAATAATTAAAACCACAAGACAATACTTTGTACTACATAGTCAGTGCTAGTCAAAAGTTCAGAGATCACACAGAACTACTTAAAATAATTCAGTAGTACAGTTCTGACATTACAGAAAAACACTTAGTCTAATCTTTCTAGAACTAGCTATCTCTAAAAGAAAACACAAGTCTAAGATAACTTACATAAGACAACAGGCAATGCTGTGAGTTAGATGATCAAGACAAAAATGCTCAGTAATCTCTGGCTCTCCCCATCCAAACTGCAACTGCAGTTCCGAAAAACATCACATCACTTCACACTTTCCTTTCCCAGGCCAACAGAAACTGCATCTACAATCTTCCACAGCCAGGCAGAAACCAGTGTAACAAAAGTACATTTGCGTGTCTAAATCCAGCAATCCAACTCTTGGCCGAAACAATAGAAAGAATGCGCCAGCCCAGACGGAATGACTCCGAATCCCCAACTTCAAAAGGACAGCACAGAGCAATCCCAACCTCAAAGGACAGACTAGAAGTGCTTGACTTAGCTCTCTCCACAGCAGATGACAATGTCGCCACACCGTTCCAAGTTTAACATTTCACAGCACATTCCCCCATTCAAGAAAACAAGTCTGTATCTCAACATTCATATCCACAAATGACAGAACCATCCACAAAACTCTATCTGGCAAGACTGGCAGCCTTCACAGCTTGTTTTTAAATTTAGTTAATTTATGCCTTTCATTTGCTTATTCATACCTTCCTCAATTTGTCCTTTTTCACTGTCCCACTGCCATAAACTTTGAAGTTCCAACTTACCAATGCCTTCTGTATTTCCAGAGATATAGATCATAGTAATCTAATGTTTTACTTCCAAGGATATAGACCATAGCAACTCAAGTTTGTTTTGTTACTCCTTCATCTGGTCTTTATTTTTTAATATTCAGGAGATCCATTCTCGATGGCCTCTGAGATGGCTGAAGCTTGGTACAGTGTCCAAAGCCAATGCTAGACAATCTGTGCAGAGGAACTATATAATATCCACCCCTTGCCATATATTAAGATTATCTTTGTCAAAAGCCAGTAGCCAAGACAGCTATTTTCCTCACCACTAGTACTATTGAAAGTGAATTGGGCCTTATCTGGTGCTAAAGTTTCCATATATTCTCAAACTCCCACTCAACAATCACTATCCTGATATCTTTTAGAGATCTAATGTGTCACTCACAGAATACCAAGGTTCTGTCCCTCAGTGAGATAAGCTCTGTATTGAAGTCACATGTCAGTAGATCATGCTGAGCTCCCTTACACATTTGCCTGCATTCCACATACAAATCAAGGAAAATTTGTGAGTACCACATATTGTAAACATAAACATTTCATAGAAGTACCAGCTCCAGATCTACCTGCTTCAATGCATATGTGCCCCTCTCATTTCCAACTTTAAAAATATCCAAAATCTTCCAGCTCAGGCAACATTTAAGCAAAATTACCATTCTACCATTTGCTTTTATAGATAAATTATAAACACAGTCTCTCTGCCAATGCCCTTTTAATGCATGGCAATACGTGCATTAAATTTTACATTATTGTAAGCAAATAACATCAGATTTGATTTTCTTAAACTAAGACATAAAATATTTCCTTTTATGCTGGAAGCTGAATCCCATTACTTTAACAGTATCACACCTAAACATACATCAGTGCAACTGTAGAATTAACCATTCAAGGAGGCTGAACTGCCTACCAATAGCAGCCTATCTGACAGATTTGATCCAGTAAAGTCTGTGGGGAAGTTGCTGCATCTGCAGATAACACCAATGGTCACACAGGGGTATCTTTTTTATTAAAGAATAACTTGCTATGTAAAGCAGTCATTCGGCAGCACCTTTATCTGGTTCAGTGTCCATCCCCCATTCCTAAGGCTAGTGCTATCCATGTAGCTCTCAATCTCCATGAAGACAAGGAGGAGTAAACAGGAGGATCGGCACTGATAGTTATTTCACTAGGGAAGGACTCAGACTGGCTACATATATTCTATGGGCCTTCAGAAGTCTTAGCCAAGACTGCAAACCTGTTAGTCCAGGCAACTGAGGCTCCTGGGAACATGTTAACTAAAGGTGTTCTTATACATTCTTCAGGGCTAGTCTACCATTTAGACTTATGCTACAGAGAGGCCTTTGAACCTCCTTGTTGATCACTAGCCACCACACCATATTTAGAAGGTCCTGCCATGTTCCATAATCTCTCCAGAATCCCTTCAATGTGGTTATTGCCATTATTGTTGTTTGTGCCCGAGGCCGACCTAATAGCATCATGGTCACTGTTTCAGGAAAAAGGTTTCACCTCAGGAATGTCAGTGCAGTTTTCAGAGTACTAAATTCATAATTTTGATTCTGGAATTCAATCAACAAGTCTGCAGGACACTGCAACATAAAGGGCAATCTATTCTGATACCAAAATAGCCAAACAACAGCAAAGTTTTGCTACATCTTCCAGACAAAGTGCCCAGGCTATAATCCTTCTAAAGGCAAGCCTTGTGAATCAGTATAACAAAGTTTTTGCTTTCCTTGGCAGCATTAATGGCATATTTCTGATAGTCTCAACTTATCGATTTAAATATAATCGGTTGTGGAGGGCTACCTTTTGTCCACGGTGAACCAAGTGGTCTATGTGCATGCTCTATTGTAAGAGGCCATGAAAAGGAAAGGTTTAGGGCTACAGTAGGATGGTTCAAAAAATTGCTTGCCATATTTCCTATTTCTGTTCCCCCTGACAGCCCCAGAAGAAACAGATTGCAGTGACACAGCCTATTTCCAAGGTCCTCCACTTTTTTAATAGGTTAGCTGTTTCATTGTTTGATCCAGCCACAGCAATGTCTTGCTTTAACTGATTTCTCCACCTGTACATTCAAACTCACCTCTACCTCTGAAATTTGTACCATACAGTGCTGCTTTGCATGTTGGTGATGCCTGTGTGCAGATGAGGAAAATGCAGTACCCTCTAGCACCTTTCTTATATGTCCAGTACCCTCTAGCACCTTTCTTATATGTCCAGTACTCCCTAGCACCTTAGTTGTAAGTCCAGTACCCTCTAGTATCTTTGTTATAAGTCCAGTACCCTCTAGCACCTTAGATATTAGTCGCATTAGATGGTCAAGGTTTTCATACAGCTTTGCCAAGGCCTGCTGCGCATTCATTCCCCTGCAGATGCTTGCACTAGGTATCACCAGACCAGCAGTGTTGCACATCTGCATTTCATGTCCAGATGTTCTGGAAATTTCATTACATCTGCATCTCACTTACAGATGTTCTGGAAGGTTCACAGCAGCTGCTCACAGACCGCCTACAACAGGAAACTTAAATTAGGTCTGCAAGCTAAAGATTTAGAGGTTCTTAGTAATTAAATGTTATATGCTTGTTGGAGCTTCACAGATGCATTCCTTATCACACGGCTGCATAAATCCACCTCGTCTCCCCATATATAATGTTTTTTCTGTGAAAGTCTATCTGCAGATCTAGCACAGATAATTATGTCAACAAGATTATAACAAGCATCACTGTGTAATTCTAGGTTTAATTCTTGGTCTCCATTTGCCTGTTCTGTGACTTTGAGTAAGTGACAACCAAGGAGTATTCCCAGGATGCTCCTGAAAAGATACAGTTGTGCATAGTGGCCTTACATGGTAAGTAAGAAGGGAAACAACACATTTCAAGGATTATCTATTTCTTTTTTATTGCTCTCTGACACTCTCACACTCCAGTTGTGCTACTCAAATTAATGTATTCAACAGATGCGTATCCCCTCATATGTCTAAAGCATTCCCATTTAAACTCTTGCACCTGCGTACCTAGCTTATTAAAGGGGGCTTGCCCATACAAGTTGGTTTTCTCATACAGTATCATATTATTTTATTATTAATTTCCTGGTCAGTAATCCATCCTTTTATGCTGCTTAATATCATAATTTGCAATATCTGCTGTCATGTGAGATTTTTGTCTGATACACCAGCAAATCATCCAGGATGAGTCCAGAATAAGAAGAAAAGTTGGTGACTCAAGAAACAGAGTGGTCTAAATTCTGTTCTATAAGATATATTTAATTCCATATAATATGACTATTTCAATAATGCAGACTAATTTACTACAGACAATGTTATTAACTGGAGTACAGGTTTTTAGACCAAGTAGAAATAACATGAAAGTACTTGAGTACTGTTCTATGACTGAATAAGTGACAACCAAGGAGTATTCCCAGGATGCTCCTGAAAAGATACAGTTGTGCATAGTGGCCTTACATGGTAAGTAAGAAGGGAAACAACACATTTCAAGGATTATCTATTTCTTTTGTATTGCTCTCTGACACTCTCACACTCCAGTTGTGCTACTCAAATTAATGTATTTAACAGATGCGTATCCCCTCATATCTAAAGCATTCCCATTTAAACTCTTGCACCTGCGTACCTAGCTTATTAAAGGGGGCTTGCCCATACAAGTTGGTTTTCTCATACAGTATCATATTATTTTATTATTAATTTCCTGGTCAGTAATCCATCCTTTTATGCTGCTTAATATCATAATTTGCAACGTCTGCTGTCATGTGAGATTTCTGTCTGATACACCAGCAAATCATCCAGGATGAGTCCAGAATAAGCAGAAAAGTTGGTGACTCAAGAAACAGAGTGGTCCAAATTCTGTTCTACAAGATATATTTAATTCCATATAATATGACTATTTCAATAGTGCAGACTAATTTACTACAGAGAATGTTATTAACTGGAGTACAGGTTTTTAGACCAAGTAGAAATAACATGAAAGTACTTGAGTACAGTGTAACAAGTGCAACTAATAAGAGTAATATATTACATGTGCACCACGTCATTTTCATATTTATGTTTATTTAAATTAAATGAAACAATATATTTCCTTTCAAACTGCTAGCTTTAATGAGAAATATTCTTTGTTCTTAACAACGTTTTTCCACTTCACAAAGTTACTAATTATAGAAAATTGCTTTCAAAATACTGAAAACTATTGATTAAAAGCTGTACTTTTCATCTTTGTTTTTTTTTTTTTTTAATTAAAAAGCATCTGGTACTTCTGGTGTATAACCTCCTTCCACTCTAAAATGATTACATTCTGTCTGCAAGGTATTGGCAAAAGTAGCATGCATAGAAAATGTAAAGGGTTACAACTAAGAAGCAAGGAGGACTCCATTACCTACTCTTATGATCAGTACCTCAAATAATAGTTCTTTCATTCCAAACCTTGACATTTATGTTTATCTATTTTAGTATTACTATGGCATTATAATATGCAGGTATTATGCTAGTGACAGAGAAGGTTTTTACCTGGCATCCAGTAAGGTCTTTGCATGGGATTTTTCTGTCCTTCGAAACAGCCACAGTGCATATTGTCATACAAATGTTCAGTGCTGTTAAAGCAAAGAAAAGTATCATTAAAATATTTACATTTATAGACCCTTGCATCTAGTAAGGTATGGGATGGATGCTATGTACGGGTTAGGTGCTATGTAGGGGTAGGTGGGTATGTGCTATGTAGGGGGTTAGTACTATATGTAGGGGTAGGTGCAATGTAGGAGGTAGGTGTATGTATGGGGAAGGTTGTATGTATGGGGTAGGTGCTATGTAGTGGACAGGTGCTGTGTAGGGGGTAGGTACTATATGTATGGTAAGCAAAAATTGTTGGGGAGGAGGTGTATATACCTTAACAGTATTCATAGTATATTCATTAATATTATACCAGACTTTTCCAGGAATTTCTATGTAATGCTATAATCTAAGACGTGTTTGGTGCCATACACAGTACCTTTAAATGTAATACATATCAGTACGCCCATGTATTTTTTCAGTGCCCATTTTACGCACAAACAAAATGTGACTACACATTTCTAATTTTCTAAATCATTTCATTTACAGCCAAATACCCTAACATGAAGGAAAATTACGCCTTTTTTGGCAGGACAGCTTCTGAATACTCATTTATCCAAATAAATTTATCAATTCTGTTAGGTCAAATAATTGAAATGGAACTGCAATCTGCTTCCATTTACTAAATCTATGATTTGAACAAGACATCAAAAACAACTGAACTTTACTGACAAATTCAAAGTACTATTTCATCATGCTGTAATATTTTCTCTGGACATTTACAATAATTGAACAACACTGGAGAAGTGCTACATGACTGAGTTGTGTGGCAACCATGTTATTATTACTACAACACACAAAAACAGAAAGGTGGACAGCTCTCTAGATATCTTTACAAGTTGACTGCATTTCTGCAAAGTCAATCTTTAAGTTCACATAAGTTCACAGAGACCTCAGGACTAATGTCTGAGTATTGCAATGCCATTATGTAATAACACAAAGTCCAGCCCTGAGAAAAGCTTGTTAATAATATGCTGTTTTGATGGCAACTTCAGAAAAACAGATATATATATTTTAATTTTTCTGTAACATAATCTATAACATTACTATACAGACAGACAATAGCTTTCTTACTACTTACTTCTGTCTGTTAATTTGTCTTACTTTAATTTTAGGGTGGAGAATGGCTTCTTCCCATGAAGTAATAATACTTTCTCAGACAGCTTCTAATAAATGTGCTGTGGCACTGTTATTATATTACCAGTAATACAAAAAGATACTTTATCACAATTCCACATTGAAGTTTATTTAGAGTACTGCTGGTAATGTGTGAATAAAGAACATGTCTGCACATTTGAAATAGCAATACTACACCCTACTAACCAACCTGCATACACTACACACATGGAATTCTATGCTCTATGACATTACATCATATTCTGTAATAGAAATGCAGCTTATTAGGATAATACATTATGTTGGTATTTGATCTAATTTTGAAAAACTATGAGAAACTATACATGAGATATTGAGATTCGGTAGGCTTACTATGATGCGGAAGCCTCACCTTGGAAGGTTTCCACATTACTGTAATCCTATCTAATTCAGAGATCAGCCTTCCCCTATGGTTTTCACTCAGCATGGTCCATAGCAGGGAGATAATTACAAACAGTCATTTAATCTTCTTCTTCTTTCGGCTTTTTCCCAGTTAGGTTTTGCCGCAGTGGATCATCTATCTGCTCATGATTGGCAGTGGAGTTTTACGGTGCCGAGTTGCCAGCCCGGCACCCAACCTTCCACAGAAGGCACTCACATGCGCACTCACACCTTAGAGTGTCCAATCCACCTACAGCATGTCTTTGGGATGTGGGAGGAAACTGGAGCACCTGGAGGAAACCCACGCGACCACAGGGAGGACATGCAGACTCCGCACAGAAGGCACCCCAGCCGAGGATTAAACCAGAGAACCTCTTGCTGTGAAGCTAACTGCTGCACCACCGCAGCCACCCTACAAACAGTCATTTTCTCTACCCCAAAAATGACTGTGGTCCACAACTAACTAGGTAGAATGATTTAGAGAATGGCTCTGCCAAATTATTTTCTCCCTCTGGGATGAAAAAGTGAATGCCATTTTTTGACAGTATTAACCCATTCACTCCTATGGGAGTAGTCACAGTACCAGTAAAGACAGCAGAGCTGTGTGTGTGTGTGTGTGTGTGTGTGTGTGTGTGTGTGTGTGTGTGTGTGTGTGTGTGTGTGTGTGTGTGTGTGTGCCTGTGTGTGTGTGTATATATATATATATATATATATATATATATATATATATATATATATATATTACCATTATGCAGCTAGTAGCCTCACACGCATACTGGCACATTAAGACCACCAATCATCACTTGGCTACTGTTTACTTCTTTTTTTTTTTTTACTGGCTGCAGTCTTCAACCGATTGCATGCTGGAAGCCTAGAAGTCAGTTTTTGCTGCATCCTTTTTTGTGCATCCCTGATTCTCACCAACTTCCTTCTGCCTGTCACAGACAAACACGTTTATTTCTTTGTTGGTACCTGCTCTAATGTTAACAAAAAAATTGCTCAGTTTAATATAAAAGATAGTGTTAAAAGAGATGTTTTGCAGATTCTGTCTATAATGCCTGGCACATTTGCATTTCAAGATTAGTTTACTGCTTACTATGCCTTTTGTATACATTTGAAACCATAGCATCGGGTCGCAGCCCTCAGTCTTCACAAACCCTACCTTTGGGTCGCAGTCCTCAGTCTTCACAAACCCTACCTTTGGGTCTCAGCCATCAGTCTTCACAAACCCTACCTTTGGGTCGCGGCCCTCAGTCTTCACAAACCCTACCTTTGGGTCGTGGCCCTCAGTCTTCACAAACCCTACCTTTGGGTCGCAGTCCTCAGTCTTCACAAACCCTACCTTTGGGTCGCAGTCCTCAGTCTTCACAAACCCTACCTTTGGGTCGCAGCCCTCAGTCTTCACAAACCCTACCTTTGGGTCGCAGCCCTCAGTCTTCACAAACCCTACCTTTGGGTCGCAGCCCTCAGTCTTCACAAACCCTACCTTTGGGTCGCAGCCCTCAGTCTTCACAAACCCTACCTTTGGGTCGCGGCCCTCAGTCTTCACAAACCCTACCTTTGGGTCGCGGTCCTCAGTCTTCACAAACCCTACCTTTGGGTGTGGTCCCTCAGTCTTCACAAACCCTACCTTTGGGTCGCGGCCCTCAGTCTTCACAAACCCTACCTTTGGGTCGCAGCCCTCAGTCTTCACAAACCCTACCTTTGGGTCGCAGCCCTCAGTCTTCACAAACCCTACCTTTGGGTCGCAGCCCTCAGTCTTCACAAACCCTACCTTGGCTCAGAGTCTTCACAAACCCCACTTTGGGTCGAGTTCTAATCATTGTAAACCCTACCTTTGGGTCGCAGTCCTCAGTCTTCACAAACCCTACCTTTGGGTCGCAGTCCTCAGTCTTCACAAACCCTACCTTTGGGTCGCAGCTTAAACCCTACCTTTGGTGCTTGGTCCTCAGTCTTCACAAACCCTACCTTTGGGTCGCGGTCCTCAGTCTTCACAAACCCTACCTTTGGGTCGCGGTCCTCAGTCTTCACAAACCCTACCTTTGGGTCGCGGTCCTCAGTCTTCACAAACCCCCTACCTTTGGGTGTGGTCTCAGTCTTCACAAACCCTACCTTTGGGTGTGACCCTCAGTCTTCTAAACCTACCTTTGGGTACTTGATCCTCAGTCTTCACAAATTTTCCTTTGGTGCCAGTCCTCCAGTCTTCACAAACCCTACCTTTGGGTCGCAGTCCTCAGTCTTCACAAACCCTACCTTTGGGTCGCAGTCCTCAGTCTTCACAAACCCTACCTTTGGGTCGCAGCCCTCAGTCTTCACAAACCCTACCTTTGGGTGCAGCCCCTCAGTCTTCACAAACCCTACCTTTGGGTGCAGTCCTCAGTCTTCACAAACCCTACCTTTGGGTCGCAGCCCTCAGTCTTCACAAATCCTATCTAATTCAGAGATCAGCCTTCCCCTATGGTTTTCACTCAGCATGGTCCATAGCAGGGAGATAATTACAAACAGTCATTTAATCTTCTTCTTCTTTCGGCTTTTTCCCAGTTAGGTTTTGCCGCAGTGGATCATCTATCTGCTCATGATTGGCAGTGGAGTTTTACGGTGCCGAGTTGCCAGCCCGGCACCCAACCTTCCACAGAAGGCACTCACACGCGCACTCACACCTTAGAGTGTCCAATCCACCTACAGCATGTCTTTGGGATGTGGGAGGAAACCAGAGCACCAGGAGGAAACCCACGCGACCACAGGGAGGACATGCAGACTCCACACAGAAGGCACCCCAACCAAGGATCGAACCGGAGAACCTCTTGCTGTGAAGCTAACTGCTGCACCACCGCGGTCACCCTACAAACAGTCATTTTCTCTACCCCAAAAGTGACTGTGGTCCACAACTAACTAGGTAGAATGATTTAGAGAATGGCTCTGCCAAATTATTTTCTCCCACTGGGATGAAAAAGTGAATGCCATTTTATGACAGTATTAACCCATTCACTCCTATGGGAGTAGTCACAGTACCAGTAAAGACAGCAGAGCTGTGTGTGTGTGTGTGTGTGTGTGTGTGTGTGTGTGTGTGTGTGTGTGTGTGTGTATATATATATATATATATATATATGTGTGTGTGTGTGTGTGTGTGTGTGTGTGTGTGTGTGTGTGTGTGTGTGTGTGTGTGTGTGTGTGTTTTAGGTGTTGGAATGAGTATATGCGTGCCTGTAGAGGCAGTGTCTATACCATCACAATGCTTGTGTTGGATGGGGGAACACTAATGAGTTTAAGTCTGACAGAGCAGTGTTCAATTCTGACACAATGAAAACAGAAATTAATAAGGTGTTTATCTGGGTGCTTTTACCGTGTCTCTGAATTGGAGAGTTTCTCCTTCACACTAATTAACTAAACCACAATAGCCAATTAGTGCTGGTGGACAGAATCTCTCTGATTCCTGGCGTAAGAGTATAATGAAAACGTAGACTTTTATAAAGCATAAATGTACATAAATAATAAATGAATCCTCTTTACAATTATCAAAGTAAGCAATAAGCACTTCACTGCAAAATGTAATTTCATTGAATGCATAGTTAGTTAGTTAGTTAGTTAGTTAGTTAGTTAGTTAGTTAGTTAGTTAGTTAGTACTTTGATACCCAGGATGAGCATCTTTAGGAATGACACAACACAAAGCAACAGTCACACAACAAATGGAAACTATTACCAAATACTATAATACTGGCAATACAGACTAGTATATGCATTATAGATTTCTGAATATGAAACAGATGTTCAACATTCTGGGCTATGAGGGGGGGGAGTATATATAGCAGGTAATTCAACATTCAGTAGATTAGGGTACACCTGAAATAGTCAATCAGCTGTGTCATTAATCACCTAAATGACACCCATATAATTGAATATTTTCAGATGTGTACTGAACTATCAAATGTTGAGTGTTTTGAAAATGCTGGTGAACAATTTAAGTGCCAGTAAATATTCCATACAGTTAGATAGTGATATGGCAAATGTGTTAGCATTTATAATTTGTTATAGTAGTTATTGATGTGATTCTTCACTAAGAGGTTCAGAGGTGGTTTGGAGGCTGTCAGTTACAAGGTGATTGTTTTTATTTTGTGTGAGACTGCAGGATAGCAGGGATAAGGAACATGCCCTTTAATTAGCAGGGGATGTGGGCATATAGTTTACCACATAGTATGTACATAAAATACTTGTAATAGTGTTTTTCTAGTGTGTTGATGGGTATGATATTTGAATGGCAGTATGTCTGGATGGTTAGTATGTCTGGTGGTATGTAAATAAGTAAACCTGCAATGTATTTTTTGATTGCTTGAATTGCAATCATCAATACATTAGATATAATAATAAAGAGTCATACATACGCACTTTGGATTTTCTGCAGACCTACAATTGCACAAAAAGAAACATACTTGCACACACTTACATACTTAATTCATTTTAAAAGAGGGACATGCGAACCTTCTGAGCTGAAAGTTCAGAAATAACAGCCATGCCAGGAGGTTACTGTCCACCTTCATGCGGTCACTTACTCTTATCGGACCAATTACAGAATACTGCTTGGTGACCAGGAGGCTACTGTCCACCCTCATGCAGTCACCTACTCATATCAAACCAGTTACAGAATATTGCTTCATGTATTGTAAACTTCTTACACTCCATATCTCACTAAGAGCTTTTAGATGTTTCAGCGCTTGTCTTATTAGCAACCTTCTCTCTCGATCTTCTCTGAATCTTATTGCATTCTTAGTGGAGACTTATGCCTGACATACAGACCATTGAAGAACCACTTATGAAGCACTTTGCTTAAAATACCTCCCCAGTGACCTTAATATTAAAGGACATAAATCATCAATAAACATTAATATTAGCTATTCTTTAAAACATTACCAGTTCATATCTTTACTCCCACAGACAAAGTAAACTCCCCTTCACAATTATAGCCAATAGGAATTAGATGACTGTATGGGTACTCGTACATTCACTAGATGGCTGCATGGACACTCATAAGTTCACTACATAACTACAGGGACACTCATATTATCACTAGATGAATACATAGACACTCATATGTTCAGAAGATGACTACATGGATGCTCGTAAGTTCACTAAGTGACTACATGGACACTTATAAATTTACTAGATGGCTACATGGAAGCTTGTATGTTCATTAGATGGCTGCATGGATGCTCACATGTTCACTAGATGTAGTACATGGATGCTCGTAAGTTCACTTGATGAGCACATGCATGCTTGTATTATCACTAGATGACTACATGGACAGTCATATGTTCACCAGATTACTATATGGCCACTCATAACTTCCAGCATGGGATCTGAAACATTAGGCCCCTTGACTGTTACTAGGCCGTGAGCTTCTTCACCAAACTAGTTTAACCTTTATATCAGCTGAATGAAGTTCAGCTTTACTAACAGGGAGAGTAGTGTTTTGCCGTACTTTCACAACTTAAATGTTACACCTCTATATGTGGTGTATAAAGTCCAAACCTGTATCTTCATTTTACTGACAAATGTTTTCAGGCTTTACAAAAAAAAAAAAACTGTAAAATTGGTTTTGCCTGTGCCAGTGACAATGAGGTTTGACACTCACCTTTAATTTCAGTGACATCAGCCGAAGGGAAAACATGAGAGGAATCCATAGACTTTAATTGCATATGAATAATGAGCCATCCATTAACGTCTATAACAAACACCTTCCTTAAATTACATCATACGAAGAAACTCTTATTTGGGCATCGGTTTTAATGAAAAGTTTCAGAAAAGCAAAGGAGAAAGCATAGCAATGAACTCCAATAACCTGAGAAATACTGTGCTGAAGTAAGTCAAAACACTCAGAAATAAATTGAAATCCTTTAAAGAAGTCACAGTTAAGTACTTTAAGTCACAGAGCAATCAGGACTTCATAAGAACTGACAAGAAACTTGCAATCCACTGTTAACTAACATTAAAAAAGCCATGTGACCAGTTATGTGATATTGCACTTAATAAAGTCTTCCTTCCCTTTATGTACCCTCAAAAGGACCATGCTTAGTACCTCATTACACCTCTCTCTCCAATGTGTCTGCTATGTATTTGCACAATTTTATACAAACAAAAAATGTTTACTGTTGACCTATTGAACTATATCAATGTAAAATTGTTACTTAGCTTCTTTTTAATGCAACTTTAACTTTATGCATGTAACCCAACATATGTGAATCGTTTTGCTATAACTGCTATTATATCAATATTGTTTAAAAATGTACTTGTTTTAAAATGTATTACTGGAGCTTTTCTCCTCGGGTCTCCACTGAAAATGGGCCACAAGCCCAGTTGAACAAACCCGGTTAACAAATGTCAATAAATAAATAAATAAATAAATAATAAAGTATGTGTATGTCAAAAATAAATAAATTAAGGAGCTGAATGCTAAAAAATGTACAAGTTGTAATTTTGCAACTCTCAGCTTCAGTATGCTGGATATTGATATATTGTCATTAAGACCTGGGGTGTCTAGATTTTATTGCCACGTTAGTTCCCTGTACTGTGTCCTGTGTGCGTGACATCACCTCCTTAGTGGTCTTCCAATTTTTCCTGTGGAAAAAGAGATGCATGACAGCTAGCCACATGTAGTAGAACTTGATGAAGTCTACATGGAGGGTGTAATGTGGACTCAAGTGCTCAAACTTATGTTAAGGTTTGGTAACTAAATAAAAGTTTTTTCTTGACTGTGTTTCTGAGACTTCTCAGTGGATTTATGCATTCTGCACTGTTTTGGTTTCAGGTTTGGTCAGTACATGTTAGCTGTTTACTTTGGTTTTTAGACCAATGTATATTACTTACACGTGCACACCCCTACATATGTACTTATTTATACATGTGTGTACACATGTTTATACACAGTGTGTGTGTGTGTGTGTGTGTGTGTGCCTGTGTGTATATATATATATATATATATATATATATCTATATATATCTATATATATATATCTATATATATATATATATATATATATATATATATATATATATATATATATATATATATATATTAGGTGTCTTGTGGCTTCATGGAACCCCTGTCCTCTTCGCCTGTACTTCTTACCATTATGCAGCTAGTAGCCTCACATGCACATTGGTACATTAAGACCACCAATCATCGCTTGGCTACTGTTTACTTTTTTTTTTTTTTTTACTGGCTGCAGTCTTCAACTGATTGCATGCTGGAAGCCTAGAAGTCAGTTTTTGCTGCATCCTTTTTTGTGCATCCCTGATTCTCACCAACTTCCTTCTGCCTGTCACAGACAAACACGTTTATTTCTTTGTTGGTACCTGCTCTAATGTTAACAAAAAAATTGCTCAGTTTAATATAAAAGATAGTGTTAAAAGAGATGTTTTGCAGATTCTGTCTATAATTCCTGGCACATTTGCATTTCAAGATTAGTTTACCGCTTACTATGCCTTTTGTATACATTTGAAACCATAGCATTGGGTCGCAGCCCTCAGTCTTCACAAACCCTACCTTTGGGTCGCAGCCCTCAGTATTCACAAACCCTAACTTTGGGTCGCGGCCCTCAGTCTTCACAAACCCTACCGTTGGGTCAGAGCCCTCAGTCTTCACAAACCCTACCTTTGGGTCGCAGTCCTCAGTCTTCACAAACCCTACCTTTGGGTCGCAGTCCTCAGTCTTCACAAACCCTACCTTTGGGTCTCAGCCCTCAGTATTCACAAACCCTACCTTTGGGTTGTGGCCCTCAGTCTTCACAAACCCTACCTTTGGGTCGCGGCCCTCAGTCTTCACAAACCCTACCTTTGGGTCGCAGTCCTCAGTCTTCACAAACGCTACCTTTGGGTCGCGGCCCTCAGTATTCACAAACCCTACCTTTGGGTCGCAGCCCTCAGTATTCACAAAGTGTTAAGTTACACCCTGAAATCTCCTTTCCGTCTTTATTGCATGTGATTAGGTTGTGAGTTTTTTCATATTTAGTGGGCACTATACCCTGTTTCCCTGTCAGATCCTTGTACCTCTCCTGTTGTATTGCATGCACGGTGGTGTTGTAGACAGTTTTAAAAATGTGAATAAACAGAGGTACCATTTCTTTTTCTGGAATGCTTTTTCCTCAACACTGCATTTCCAGAGAAGGGTATGTAAGTTTTGCTCAGGATTTTGCAAGGCACATAAAAGCTGAGCTTACTGTTTTATTAGCATTTGGTCTTCTATCAGACGCTCTGCTCTGTTGCTTCCTCTCCCTATCGCAATGGTGGGTGCAGTAGCCATCAGCCTTATTACATGGTATTCCTGCCAAAGGAGTGACTGTTGGAACAAGACCTAAAAGGGTTGGCACAGCCAGTTTTAAGTGTAACAGTTCAATGCGCTACAGTCTGCTTCACAGTTCTGGTGCCAGTGAACTGAGTTTAGAAGTAGACTCATCCTTCCCTTCAGGTACTGGGTGCAGAAGAAAGTAACAAGTTTGTATACCTGATCTCCTATACAGACCTCCTATAGAGAGGTAACTTTTACAAGAAGAAATCCCATTAATGCAGCACAAAGGCAGCGGACAGTTTACTGTCCTGTGTGAGGACCCCTCATTATACTTGAATTTTCTCTTCTTAGGCCTGATGACAAGAGGAATGCTAGAAACGAGAGGGGGTCCTGCTAAAGTGTCCCTTTTAACTGCTAAGGACTGCAGTGCTTTCTGGAGCTAGCTGGCATTCTCTAATGGAAATGTATGATTCCCAGGAGGATGGAGTTTTGTCCTTATATGACTCCCAGGAGGAAGGACTTTCATCCTTGTATGATTCCCAGAAGGAAAAAGTTTCATCCTTGTATGATTCCCAGGAAGACAGAGTTTCATCCTTGTATGATTCCCAGGAGGACAGAGTTTTGTCCTTGTATGATTCCCAGGAGGAAGGAGTTTCGTCCTTGTATGATTCCCAGGAGGATGGAGTTTCATCTTTGTATGATTCCCAGGAGGAAGGAGTTTCGTTCTTGTATGATTCCCAGGAGGACGGAGTTTCATCCATGTATGATTCCCAGAAGGAAGGAGTTTCATCCTTGTATGATTCACAGGAGGAAGTAGTTTCATCCTTGTATGATTCCCAGGAGGACGGAGTTTCATCCTTGTATGATTCCAATGAGGAAGGAGTTTCGTCCTTGTATGATTCCCAGGAGGACAGAGTTTCATCCTTGTATGATTGCCAGGAGGACAGAGTTTCATTCTTCTTGTGAATTTCAAAAGGATGCATCATAAAATGTTGAAAATGGTTAATTTTCACTGGTGTGGTATGAAAACTGCAAATTTTTGTTTTAAGTTTTTTTGCTTAGGAATTAAAAGTAATATGTGTGTGATGTAAGACTTGAAATTAGTTTATTAAAGGGCACAGCAGTTGACTATCTTTGAGATTACTGAGGTTTCTGTCCTGACTGTCATGAGTGACTTATGTTCGTCTAGTAAACTTGGCACCTGTCATAACAAAATGACAAAATTTGCTATTAAACTCCCTCACAGATCGCATTACTGCACAGCACTTCATAAACTAAATTGGATCAAACTACCTCATCTCCTATCTCTCAAGCAGCTAACATTTGTTCACTGTATCATATACCATCCAGACTACTGTCCATCACTTAAGAACTTAGTTCAGCCCTACTCAAACAGGAGAAGACTAAGATCCTCCAACAAATTGCTACTTACAGTAACTAAACCTAATAATTATCATGGCAATTCCCTATTCTCCCACCAAATATCCAAGTCCTGGAATTCCATACCTCAAATGATACTAAACACTAACAACACAGCCAAACTTAAATGCTTAAGGAACACCTAGCTAACACCTGGTTCTGCTCCCGCACTAACCCACGCTGATCTATTCTGTGCATCCCTTTTCTTTCAACCATAATTATTTTTTTCTTTTTATATTATAAGCTGCTTTTTTCAGCACCCACCAAATTACAACTTCTCTCTGTCTACCGCTAATTTACTACTCCTTTAATCACTTTACACCTATTTACTACTCCTTTAATCACTTTACGCCGATTTCTAGTATGTTATATGCACCTTCTTTCCCTGCTTATCAACTCACCTCCACCTGCCTTGCTGTCACTGTTTTAAGTATATGTGCCACTAGCAGCATATCATCTATTTTTATTTTTGCCTTCTCTGCAATATCTGCTTTTTAATAATATTCTTCTCCAATACCATTACATTTCATCTAAAAATCTACCATTTCTCTATTATGGTACATCTACTTTTATTTGTCAGGTTGCTAATTAGCAATTTTTTTTTCTACTCAGAATATTATTACTCTGTTTTGTATGTTTTGTTAGACATCTCTTTGTTTTGTCAATTCATTGTTTAGCTTACTTACTGTCTGTATTTTTTGTATTAGCCTGTAATCTGTTTTCTTCTATTGTATTATAAAATTGTTATGTGTTTCTGGTATTGTATTGCATGATGCAAATTTTTTTTTTTTTTTTATAAAGGAGCTTTTCTCCCTGGGCCTCCACTGAAAACGGGCCTCTGGCCCAGTCGATCATCCCTGGTAAACAAACAGAAAATAAATAAATAAATAAATACAATCCCAAAAAGGGTCACAGTGGATGCTGGGATGGTATATATAGATGACTTCGAGCAAACCATTCAAATTAGATAAAATAGGGACTACTATAGTGAAGGAGTGCTACAATTTTAATTCAATAAGATATTTAAATGTGTATGCAGAAAACTGAAGAAGTCCCTGACACCATATTAACTACTTGAAGGAGACAGGAGTTTAAATGGGAAATTTTGTTTTATGTGTTTCAATGTGAGGGAGAGAGCAGAGAGATAAAGAAAAATGAGTGACTGGACCTCAAGGTGAATAAAATGAGGAAGGTATTACATGCAGTTGTACTTAAAAGTAGTCCCTGATGGCAGATGCCATGACAGCGAATGATTCACCTTTTGTTATCAGGTATGTTCTTGCTGTACCAAAGCTGGCTGCATTAAAATGACTAGATGAGAACTTTTTAGCTTTTAGGCTTACATGTTAATTCTCAGTTGAGTGAAGCAATAAATTTGGTGACTGGACTTGATAAAATCAGGGCAGTAAGTGCATTTGATAACAATGAAGCATTTTCCATTTGAAGGGTGATGCAGTGGTGTTCTAGTTAGTGACTAAAGCAATAAAAATAATGTGAATAGCAAATTAAATTTATAGAGTTATGTATCTGTATGTATGTGTGTGTGTGTGTGTGTGTGTGTGTGTGTGTGTGTGTGTGTGTGTGTGTGTGCGCGTGCGTGTGCGCATGTTTCTAGCAGATGCATAGCTGTTGGCTAATTTTGAGTTTTAGAGTCTCAGAAATGTCAATGAAGCCAAATAACGGAGCCAGTATGAAGCAAAGGTACTTAAAAGTACCAAGACTTCATGACTATATCAATAACTCACATACTATTACTTAAAGGTGTGATGTCCTCCACTCTGGGCCAGTAATCAAGGAGCCTGAATCCTCACCACTGACACTGGAGAGGGACATTCACTTGGAACAAAAATAGATACACACAGTATTTCCAGATACAGCTCTCTGCATCAAGCATAATTCCCCTTAAGACCACACAGGGAAGTCACTCAGTCTGGGGTCTTGGTTTCTGTCTCTATCTCGTCAGGTTCCCAGTAAGACTCCCCACTGGCACATCTGTACAGTTGAGCCCTCAGATGAGTGTCCAAGCCAAGTCCTCCACCACTCTCTCTGTGAATCCAGTGCTCTGTTTCCCTGTTCCATGCAGCTGACACACATATTCCTTCAGATCTGATTTGCACACACACACACACACACACACACACACACACACACACACACACACACACACACACACACACACGCACACACGCACACACACACACGGGAAGGGCTGGCACAGATTTACTAGCTATGCCCCCTTCTGCCCAGACTACAAGGTAGTTACTGCCACCAGACACTCCAAAGTCAGTTACTGTAAGGTTCTTACAAGGGTACCCAATTATACTGAGTGAAATTAATACTAAATGGTAGTGTTTTGACCAATGCAATAAGGCTTTCATGAGTGGCCACAGCATCACTGAATAAATATAAGTACTCACAAATGTTAAAATGTTCTCTAAAGGACCAGCCATGATGAAAAGTTTAAATATATTTAATAATAAATAATAAAAGAACATGAAAATACTAAATATCTATTTACAATAAACACCAGAGTTTAATCACAGGAAATATTAAAATAACACAGATGAATAAATTCATACAGATATAGAAAAACAGTACTTAACTATTCTCATGATATTTTCCTGACTGATCTACAAAATTAATATTCCCTGGTCACTTACTGGAGCAAGGCAAGATGAAGTAGGTGGCAGATACTTCTTTTTCAGATTACAAAACCAGACTGCTCTGAGACTTCAGTCTCATCTAGTACCTAAGCTACCTTTAACAATCAGATCTATCACACAGCCCTACCCATTCAAAATTGCCCTCAAAGTCCACTTTACTAATACCTGGACTTGCTCCTGTATACAGCCACTATGAACTTAATCACCTGACCCCCATTGCACACAGCCCCTTCTCAATTCATACTTAATTATAGGCACAAAACTCTAACTCCTAATACTTTTTTCATTAAATTTCTCCACTACTCATATTTACCTTCCTCCCTTCTTTTCCCACTTAGCTTACTCCCCTTTCTCAGATTTCACTTGATTCTAACTATTACTTCACTCGTCTCTTATTTATAAATTAAAAAAAAATCTCTACTTTTCCCTGTTTTACCCATAGCCCTCCCTGTTTTCTCTCTCTTGACCCTTTACCTTTTTCTATCACCTGCTCTCTCTATCAACTTCCCCTCTGCTTCTGATTACTGATGTACATGCTGTTGCCTGTAAGAAATAGAATTTGATATATGGTACTTTCTGTACTCTTATCTTAAACTCTGAGTTAATTGTCATTACTTCCCCTCTAAAGGGAAATTCCTTATGCACTGGAGATATATGAATGACTAACATATTGCTTTAATGCCTTTTTTGTAAATAAGACCTTTTAAACTATCATCAAATGGGAATCCAAGCATTATAATGCATGTTTATATTATCTCATGTATACTGCACTGTATGTGAACATTATTATGGTGTATGTAATACTTTGTGGAGCTTTTCTCCCCAGGCCTCTGCTGAAAAAGGGCACAAGCTCAGTCAGACATTCCTGGTCAACAAATGTTAAATACATAAATAAATAAATAATAGTATTAAAATATCATTTTTGTCCTGGATTACAGAATGACATCACATATCTCAGGTCATCTGACTTTGGTTCCCATAATACCTCTTTCCTAGCAACTGACTCAGAATCTCACACATATGTGTCAATAATCTACATACATAGAGCTTTGCTAAGATCTGTTGCAGCTGATTGAAATCATAAAACAATAAAACACTTCCACTCTTCCTACAGGTCCAGGAGCTAATAAACCATTCTCTGGCTGCAATCGGAACTGTAAGATGCAATCTTTATGGACTAAATTAAGCAATTTAATTTCATACTATTTTTCAAAGTTAGCTGGAGCTGAGCTTAACATCTTGTCTTCTAGTATCCTCTGTTACAATATTAATTTCAATAGTTATAATACAGGCTGAAATACGAGTGCAATTCTTTTTCTGTCTAGCAGGACACACTGTCGGTACATTTTTGACACAAGCAGCTTTACAAATACATTTTTCAGCACAAGCATCTATACAAATCAGTTTGGTATACAAATGATATGTAATTCTTTACAAAATTCCAGCTATCTGTGCTGGCATATGTTACACATCTGCTGCCCTACTTCTCCTGGCACAGGTAGCAATACCATACATCATCACAAAAGGTACCAAGACTCTTTGACTATACTAATGGGGCACAGATTATTACTTAAAGGTACCAAGTCCCTGTGACTATAGCCGCAGGGCACAGACTATTACTTAAAAGTTCTATGTCCCCATGACTATACTAACAGGGCACAGATTATTACTTAAAGGTACCAAGTCTCTATGACTATACCAGTAGGGCAAAGATTACTCTTAAAAATACCAAGACTGCATGACTATTCCAGTGGGGCACAGATTATTAATTAATTAAAGGTATCAAGTCTCTGTAACTACATGACTTGGACAAAGATTATTATTTAAAGGTTCCAGGTCTCCATGACCATACCAACAGGGCACATATTATTAACTAAAGGTATGAAGACTCCACAACTATACCAATAGAGCACAGATCATTATTTAAAGGTACCAAGACTGCATGCCAGTAGGGCAAACATTTTTACTTTAAGGTACCGAGTCTCCTTAACTATACCCACAGGGCACAGATTAGTATTATTATTGTAGTGCATGGGAGGAAAGCCTAACTAGCCTGATCTGCAAGGCCATGGAACAGATTATCATGGACCTCATTAACAAGGACATTGGCAACCTCCAAATACTTGATCCTACACAGTTTGGCTTCATCAAGGAGGGGTCATGTCTGTTAAATTTAGACGAATTTTTTGAAACAGTCATCAAAGCCATGGATGAGGGGAAGGCAGTGCACAGCACCTACCTTGACCTGGCCAAAGCCTTTGACACTATTCTCCACTCAGGCATAATAGATAAACTCTCTCAACTAGGCATCAGTCCATATGTTACCAGATAGGTAGCTAACTGGGTCCCTGATAGAGCCCATCTAGCCAAAATAGGGAAGCCACCTCAAGCAGTAGACCCGTATTGAGTGGTGTACCCTAGGGTTTGGTCTTAGGGCTTCTGTTATTTGGGATATACTTTTCTGAGGTGCAGGCCAAAACCAAATGGGCTATGGGTGATCAGGTTTGCAGATGACTGCAAGCTGGGTGCTGTCATCAATTCCCCTAGTGACGTAGACATCCTCCAAGAGGGTCTCACCCAAACAAATTCCTGGCACCAGAAACATGGGCTCAAGCTAAATACAAAGAAAATGCATCATCATCCCCTTTGAGGAGAGTGACGTCAAATTATCACATTAATAGCAATGTCCTAAGCACACAGTCAGTCATGAGGGATTTGGGCACCCAGATTGATAGCAACCTAATGTTTCACCAACATGTTGCTTCCACTGTACGGAAAGCTTTCTACATGGCCCACCTGATAAGAAAGGGTATCTTATCCAGGAACAAGGAGGTCATAGCATCCCTGTATTCTTCCCTTATAAGGCCCATTATTGAGTACAATTCCCCATTTGGCATGTACCTCACAAAGCACATGCAGCAGTTGGAGAGACTACTGAGGTTCCTCACCAGGAGAATCCAGGACCTCAAAAATCTACCATACACAGATAGGCTAAAAGACCTGTCCCTCTACTTTGTTTCATACAGACTCCTCAGAGGTGACCTCTGCCTGGCATACAAAGCTATCTTGGACCCCACCTTGATGGGACTGCTGCATATCTGCAAGTCAAGCTCCACTCAAGTAACCCACACAAGTGGCCTCATCCTGGTCTATGACATTAATAGGACTTGTTGATGGGACAGATTTGTGTCCCAGAGACTCCCCCATCTGTGGAATAGACTCCCTCTCCACGTCAGGCAGAGTACCTCATTATCCCTCTCCACATCAAGCAGAGCACCTCATTATCCCTCTCCACATCAAGCAGAGCACCTCATTATCCCTCTCCATGTCAAGCAGAGTACCTCATTATCCTTCTCCATGTCAAGCAGAGTACCTCATTATCCCTCTCCATGTCAAGCAGAGCACCTCATTATCCCTCTCCATGTCAAGCAGAGTACCTCATTATTCCTCTCCATGTCAAGCAGAGCACCTCATTATCCCTCTCCACATCAAGCAGAGTACCTCATTATCCCTCTCCATGTCAAGCAGAGTACCTCATTATCCCTCTCCACATCAAGCAGAGTACCTCATTATCCCTCTCCATGTCAAGCAGAGTACCTCATTATCTCTCTCCATGTCAAGCAGAGTACCTCATTATCCTTCTCCACATCAAGCAGAGCACCTCATTATCCCTCTCCACATCAAGCAGAGCACCTCATTGTCCTTCTCCACATCAAGCAGAGCACCTCATTATCCTTCTCCACATCAAGCAGAGCACCTCATTATCCCTCTCCACATCAAGCAGAGCACCTCATTATCCCTCTCCACATCAAGCAGAGCACCTCATTATCCTTCTCCACATCAAGCAGAGTACCTCATTATCACTCTCCACATCAAGCAGAGTACCTCATTATCCCTCTCCACATCAAGCAGAGCACCTCATTATCCCTCTCCACATCAAGCAGAGTACCTCATTATCCTTCTCCACATCAAGCAGGGCACCTCATTATCCCTCTCCACATCAAGCAGTGCACCTCATTATCCTTCTCCACATCAAGCAGAGCACCTCATTATCCCTCTCCACATCAAGCAGAGCACCTCATTATCCCTCTCCACATCAAGCAGAGCACCTCATTATCCTTCTCCACATCAAGCAGAGCACCTCATTATCACTCTCCACATCAAGCAGAGCACCTCATTATCCTTCTCCACATCAAGCAGGGCACCTCATTATCCTTCTCCTCATCAAGCAGAGTACCTCATTATCCCTCTCCATGTCAAGCAGAGCACCTCATTATCCCTCTCAACATCAAGCAGAGTACCTCATTATCCCTCTCCATGTCAAGCAGAGTACCTCATTATCCTTATCCATGTCAAGCAGAGTACCTCATTATCCCTCTCCACATCAAGCAGAGCACCTCATTATCCTTCTCCACATCAAGCAGAGTACCTCATTATCCCTCTCCATGTCAAGCAGAGTACCTCATTATCCCTCTCCACATCAAGCAGAGCACCTCATTATCCCTCTCCACATCAAGCAGAGTACCTCATTATCCTTCTCCACATCAAGCAGAGCACCTCATTATCCTTCTCCACATCAAGCAGAGCACCTCATTATCACTCTCCACATCAAGCAGAGCACCTCATTATCCTTCTCCACATCAAGCAGAGCACCTCATTATCCTTCTCCACATCAAGCAGAGTACCTCATTATCCCTCTCCATGTCAAGCAGAGCACCTCATTATCCCTCTCCACATCAAGCAGAGTACCTCATTATCCCTCTCCATGTCAAGCAGAGTACCTCATTATCCCTCTCCATGTCAAGCAGAGTACCTCATTATCCCTCTCCACATCAAGCAGAGCACCTCATTATCCTTCTCCACATCAAGCAGAGTACCTCATTATCCCTCTCCACATCAGGCAGAGTACCTCATTATCCTTCTCCACATCAAGCAGAGCACCTCATTATCCCTCTCCACATCAAGCAGAGTACCTCATTATCCTTCTCCACATCAAGCAGAGTACCTCATTATCCTTCTCCACATCAAGCAGAGCACCTCATTATCCTTCTCCACATCAAGCAGAGCACCTCATTATCCTTCTCCATGTCAAGCAGAGCACCTCATTATCCCTCTCCACATCAAGCAGAGCACCTCATTATCCTTTTCCACATCAAGCAGAGTACCTCATTATCCTTCTCCACATCAAGCAGAGTACCTTATTATCCCTCTCCATGTCAAGCAGAGCACCTCATTATCCCTCTCCACATCAAGCAGAGTACCTCATTATCCTTCTCCACATCAAGCAGAGTACCTCATTATCCCTCTCCACATCAGGCAGAGTACCTCATTATCCTTCTCCACATCAAGCAGAGCACCTCATTATCCCTCTCCACATCAAGCAGAGTACCTCATTATCCTTCTCCACATCAAGCAGAGTACCTCATTAACCTTCTCCACATCAAGCAGAGCACCTCATTATCCCTTTTCAAGCACAACCTGGATAACTGGATGGGAAACAGAAAATACACCCCTGGGATTCCACCCATGTCCCTGCTGGACAGGGGCATCTGGTGCTAATTTGTCTATACACTGGCTAAACATAAAGAACTGAGTTAGTCTGTCTTTCTGACAGTTCTCACTAAGTGCTTTATAGCATTGAAAGCCAGCAAAACACTTGTTTTTTTTCCATTTTTCCTGTGACTAGTAGTACACTGAGCAGATAAAACTTCATGCAATTCAAAGAATTATGATCAGGTCGTTGATGCTAACCTGATATTATGTGTTCTTGACATGGATGCCAAGTTTCACCTCTTCACTGCATTTCTTTTCATCAGTCTCAAATATGAGTTACACATATCTAACCCAACTACTAAAAACATCATTCTACCCATTAATAATCTTCACCTACTCCTGCTTTCCATTCTGTCCTCCTACCACACTCATCTTCCTAACCACACCACATCCCCATGGCAAACAGAATCCATAGCCAATCCCAACAAACTAAAAAAGTCCCTATATTGCCATGTGACCTTACCTCCTCCCAAGCCTTCTCTTACTCATGCAATAAACTGACAATCAAAACTAATCCCTACTCTTCTCAAAGACAAACTAATATAATTCACAAATTAATCAAACTCTGTTTACACCTACTCCATAAACTCACTTGCAGTGGAGACATATACCCCAGTTCAGGACCCAAAACATCAGCCAACCCAAACTCAAATCAGCTACATCCTCTATACCACAGACCTAACTCAGCTCTCCTCTTCTCAAATATTAATGCAAGAAGTATACGTAACAAAATTCAGGACCTTCATGCCCTACTAGCTCTATACCAACTGGATATTGCTGTGTTAAACATGGCTCAAAGCACAACACCATAACAATGAGATTACTCCCCCTGGTTACAATATTATCTGAAGAGAGAGAGAGAGATTAGAGAAAAAAGGTGGAGGTGTTGCAATATTATTCCAAGAGGTGTTGCAATATTATTCCAAAATCATCTCACCATAGAACAACTAGATTACAATAACCAAGAAGTCAAAGATGTAGAACTAATCCTTGCCAAATTAAAAATAAATTCCAACAAACACATATTTATTGCAGGTGGCTATATCCCACCAGGCAATAACATCACTGTAACAGAAAGACTGCTTAATTGGATCTCCAGCTCCCTACCACATGAAGCAATACTATTAGGGGACTTCAGTATTGACTGGCTTAACTGCTCCAGTCATAATTCCTCTGCCTTTATTATCCTCCACAGTTTTACCCAAACTATAACCACTCCCACTAGAATTGACAAAACATCCAAATGCCAGTCCATCTTAGAGTGGATCCTGGTATCTGAGCCCACTCTTGCACGGCAATCTGGCTGTCTTCCAGATACGCTAAATGACCATCATCCAACCTACCTAATTAGGAACAGATCCCAAACCATCAGCCAACCTATCCTCAGAGTAGTTCAAAACAAAAAAGACCTTTATAGCTACTGACTTCATCAATGCACTAAAAAGCTGCAACTGGACTCACCTAAAACAACTATCTCTAGACAAAGCCATTGAATACTTTAACATAACCTTCATAAAAATTTTAAATCATCATGCAACTCCAAGAACCATTAGAATAAAAACTAACTATGCCCAATGGCTAAGAAAGGATACTAAAACTACAATGAAAGAAAGGGACAAGGCCTGGATTCAATATCAAAAAAACAAAACCACTACTTTGAGACAAAACTATCTAGAGCTCCATAACAAAGCCATAAAACAAATCAAACTAGACAAATCTAGCTACTATAAAAATATGCAAGAAAAATATGCTCACTATACCCAAAAATTCTGTGCCACAATAAATGGTATACTACACCCGGGAAAGCCCACTACCCCAACCCCTGTGCTACCAAATAACCATGAAAACATTCCTACTCAATTTAACAAATTATTTATCGAAACGGTCCAGACCCTTGCCAATGCCCAAAATAGCATTAGCAGCCCCACACCAATAACTACACCAACCCATCCCAATATACAAAACAATAAAGCCAGTTTTCACCTTCATTCTGTGTCCACCAAGACAATTTCTAAACTCCTTAGGAAATTTAAACCAACCACTGTAGCAGCTGATATGCTACCAGCAGACTTCCTTCAGATATCAGCTGAAGCTATAGCCTATTCTGTCTCTGTTCTCATAAATAGATCTCTTTTAGAATGCAAAGTTCCCACCTCATGGAAAACATCACTTATTATTCCACTGCACAAAGGAGATAACTCCTTAGAGCTCACCAACAATCGCCCAATAGCAATCCTATCAACTTTATCCAAAATATTAGAAAGAGTTGTTCATAATCAACTAATGCAGTACCTCCAAAATAACAACCTACTCTCAATATCCCAGCATGGCTGTAGACCTTCCCATAGCACCACCTCAGCATTACTATCATTCACCAACATAGTTAACCACCATAGAAACAAGGGTCTATTTGTTTCTTCCATATTCTTAAACTTATCAAAAGCCTTTGACATGGTAAATCACAGTATGCTTCTTGAAACTCTTTCTGCCCTAAATATAAGTCCCCCCTCTATATCATGGTTCAATAGCTACTTATCTGGCCGTCAGCAAGCAATCCTATGGCAGGGACAACTGTCCACCCTGTTACCAGTTACCATAGGAGTCCTTCAAGGATCCATCCTTGGCCCTTTGTTGTTCTCTTTATTTACTAACAAGATCTCTTCATCCTCACCCACTGCCTCAGTAGTACAATACGCAGATGATACCACCCTTATATGTGCTGCCCCCACCCTAA
The DNA here is from genome assembly GCF_019279795.1 of Protopterus annectens. Taxonomy (NCBI): domain Eukaryota; kingdom Metazoa; phylum Chordata; order Ceratodontiformes; family Protopteridae; genus Protopterus; species Protopterus annectens. Next base: position 781,296,002 of record NC_056751.1, on the reverse strand, counting down.
GTGAACTACAAACCCTTACCCAAAATAACTTCACCCTAGCCGAAACTTGGTTCACTAACATCAAACTTCTTAATCCCAAAAAAACAAACTAATTATTTTCAGCCCTGGCAGAGCTCCTTCCCTGAATAATAATTTCACCATTAACTCCATAGAAAACATTCAAATCAGTCCAACCACACACACTAAACTGCTAGGCATAGAAATAGACAATAACCTGAGGTTCGACATCCACATAGCACAAACCATCAAAAAAGTTAATAAAAAACATGGTCTGCTCTACAGGAACAAACAGGGTATGACAAAATACACCAAAGTAAGCATCACAAGGACTCATCTTCTATACACTCTCCGCCATGCCTCTCCCATCTTGACCAATCTCTGTCAAACCGATCTAAATAAAATGGAATCTTGCTACAACAAGATTGCTAAGTTTGCTTCTGAAGCCTCATATCAGTCCCACCACTGGCTATCCCTTAAGCAACTTAACTGGCTTGAGTTGCCTCATACACTTCTACTCAATCAACTCTCTATAGCGCACAAACTCTACTACCTTCCTGAGAAACCCACAGCACTTCAGCATCTAATTCAGCCCCACATTCCCTCTAGAGCCTTAAGATCTGGTAACCAGAACCTCATAACCCAGAACCTCCTCCCCACAAGAGGAGATAACATACTTGATCTCATCATCACGAACATGGGAGCACAATGTTCAACACCGGAAGTTTACCCCTCACTGGTGAGATCAGATCACAAACTAATCTCTCTGGAGGTCCTCATCCCACCCCCACCTGAAATAAAAAAGACCACAGTAAAGAACTTCTCGAAAGCCGACTTCACACTTCTAAAGACTAGTGTGATCTCCTTTAAGGCCCCCGAGCTGGCGGAAAACAGTACTCAAGCCGCTGAATCACTTACAAATGCCTTCTACCAGCACCTGCAGGACTGCATGGATAAGGCAATCCCAAGCAAAACAAAGACTCTTTGTACCAAAGGCAAGCGTCCAGTCTGGTGGACCCCAGCCATAAACAAACTCTACAACAAAAGGAGGAAGCTACTACAAGATAGAGCAAAATCCTTAAAAGGTAAGACACCCTTGATCACTATAAGTAAAAACTAAGAGCTCTCATAAAATCATCCAAAGCAAATTTTGAGAGAAAAATAGCTAAAGACTCAAAAGACAATCATAAGGCCTTCTTTAGCTATGTTAGAAACCTGGGAGGAAACTCCCAGATATGCTCAGAACTAGTTCAAAATGATGTGAAGATTACTGATCCTACAGACATTGCCAACATACTGGCTGACAGGTTCAGTGCAAACTCCCCTCCCCAAAGGGAGATATCTATACCAAACGATTGCAGCCCCCAAAATTTCCAACGCATGAAGTGAGAACTGCTCTCTCCAAAGCAAAAACACAGCATCCATGGGACCAGATGGTGTCCCGGCTGTGTGCTCCACGAACTCAATGAGGAATTAAACCCACAGCTAGGACAGCTGTTTAATCAAAGTCTTACCTCTGGATACGCATCAGGGAGTGGCGCACTGCAACTGTGGTTCCACTTCACAAAGGCGGTGCCTCCACCGACCCTGAAATTACCGCCCATTAGCTTGACAAGCCTTATCTGCAAAGCCATGGAGAGGATCATAATGGACCTCATAAATAAAGACATAGGGAATTTGCAGACTTTGGATCCAACCCAGTTTGGCTTTGTCAAAGGCAGATCATGCCTTTTAAACTTGGTTGACTTTTTGAAACAGTCACCAAAGCCATTGATGAGGGAAAGGCAGTCCATACAGCCTACCTCGATCTGGCGAGCCTTGATACAATACCCCACTCGGTATCATTAAAAACTCATCAGCTTAAATGTTAACCCATATATCACAAGATGGGTTGCAAACTGGCTGAGTGACAGAACCCACAGGGTCAGAGTTGCTGGCGCCATGTCAGACTCAAAGCCTGTCACAAGTGGTGTCCCACAGGGCTCAGTCCTGGGCCCACTCTTGTTTGGCATCTACTTTTCCAAGTACAAGCAAACACAGGAGGGTTATGGCTGACAAAGTTTGCGAATGACTGCAAACTGGGCCATAGTAGAAAACACATCTGACACAGATATCCTTCAGAAGGGTCTCACAGAAATGGATAACTGGTGCCAGAGCCATGGCCCTAAGTTAAATGCCAAAATGCATAGTCATACCCTTCGGGAAAAACAAGGTTACCCCTAGCTACCAAATAGGTGGCAATCCACTGAGCACAGAAGAAGTTATCAGGGACCTGGGGACCCAGGTTGATAGTAGTCTGTCATTCGACACCCATGTAGCTAAAGTAGTTAGGAAGACCTTCTACATTGCCCACCTTATCATGAAGGGATTCTCATCTAGATCAAGGAAGGTCATGGTCTCCCTTTACTCATCACTCATCAGACCAATGATCGAGTACAATGCCCCATTCGAATGTATCTGACCCGACACTTGCAGCAGCTGGAGAGGCCACAAAGTTCCTCACCAAAAGGATAAAGGGTCTCAAAATCTGTCCTATGCTGCCCGACTGAAAGAACTCCAGCTCTATTCAGTAAACGCCTTTCTCAGAGGTGACCTTTGCCTAACATACAAGGCCATGTCAAACCCAGATTTGATGAATATGCTTCACCTCAAAAATCTAGATCCATCAGAGCCACAAGGGCGGGAGACTTAAACCTCGACACGGCTATTAATAGGACGTGCTGGAGGGATAGATTCATCACCCAAAGACTCCCTATTCTGTGGAACAAAATCCCGGTATATGTGAGGCAGAGCACCTCGCTGGCCTTGTTCAAGAGAAATCTTGACCAATGGATGGGAGATCGCAGATATACCCCAGGGATTACCTCAGTGTCACTGCTCGACAGAGGCACAGCAAAATAATGGGTATAGTTCCCCATACTAAAGGGGTGGCGTAAGCCACAAAACGATGGGCTAGGCTTGTAAATGCCCTCGGGCAGATAGCCTAGTATGAACCTATGAACCTATGAACCTATAACTGTCATCCAACATAGAAATGATACCGGTAATTACCTCTTTGCCAGCATCATTGCTAAAACCTGGACCACACTACCAAGCCAAATAACTTCTACCACATCCTTTATTCATTTCAAAAAACTCCTGAAAACCCACTATTTACGTGACTGGCAATGTTCATGCCACTCACCAGGCTAACCCAAACTAAAAGAATGTTTCTGTGTATAGCTAAGTATAAACAGTTCCCCTGAAAACTTGTGAACCTGTTGATATTTACTTAACAAAACTTATATCTATAAAAATAATACAAATGTTGTTTTAAGTTATTATATACCACGATTGTCTACTATTAGAATGGTTAATCTCTAGCATATTGTGTATGCTTGCTGTAAGTATGCTCTATTTTTTTTTTCTTTATCATGTACTTTATTGTATTGTGGAGCTTTTCTCCCCGGGCTTCCCCTGAAAATGGACCTGTGTCCAGTTGGACTTTCCTGGTAAACAAATGTAAAATAAATAAATAAATAAATAACACATAATAGGTTGGTTCTGTATATGATTAGTGATTTGGATGGAGCAGTGGTACAGCGGTAGCATTGTCGCCTCACAGCAAGAGGTTTTCTGGTTCAGTTCTTGGCTGGAGTGCCTTCTGTACAGAGTCTGTATGCCCTCCCTGCATTTGTGTGGGTTTCCGACGAGTGCTCCGGTTTCCTCCTATGCTATAAAGATATGCGTCCGGAGAATTTCTCCCTGGGCCTTTGCTGAAAATTGGATTTATTACAAGTCGGACTTTCTCAGTTAACAAATATTAAATAAATAAATTATATTATTAAGAGGTCTGACTTTCATAAGTTATTTGAGGGTGGTGAATAGCATAACTCTGGTAATAACTGTGTGTATTTGAACTTGCATAGATTCAAGCTAACTGGTTATAACGTGGTGACCTTTTTCAAGAAATTTTAATTTGGGTTTTTGCTAGTCTAAAGTACCTATGTTCAGCATAATGATAGCATATCTGAGATGCAATCATAGAGTGCACTGATGAAAAAAACAAAGAAAGGTATGAATTGCACTTTGAGTGACATGCATTTGAACGGGCATGAGGAGAAAATGAGCAGCAGCTCCAGATAATCGGCCAAAATAAGCGGGTACCTACACATAATCTGCCGTGTATCAATCAGAGAATATTGCTGTTGGCTGAAATTTAGCTGAATCGGTTCCATTTTCATTTTGATAAGGAATGGGAAAGACAACAGGGTAATAAATTTTTTCAAAATTTGAACTGGAAATGATGTCAAAGA